>NW_009920913.1:38284-146808 GCF_000696875.1 Nestor notabilis
TACACTCCCCCCCACCCCCTGCCACTCATGACTGTCCAGCCTCGGGGAAAATATTTTGGTGGTCCTCTTAGTTTGTTGGTTAATCTTAGACAAGACCCGAGCGGGACCCTGCTTAATTTTCAAGATCAGAAGAAATAGGGCACCCTCAGAGTGGGATGGCCATGGGTAAAACACCCGCTGCATGTGTGGCAACATGCTGAATCCCAGAAAAAGCAGCAGGCAGGTTTCAAGGGTATCCAAAGGACAACACAAAACCTTTAGCATTCTCAAATGCTGCTGTAAATAGCATGGTGGGGGAGCGGGGGGAGTGGGTGAGTGTCTTCTTCATAGGATGACCCCTGAGGAGAAAAAAAAAGATGTGTAATAGCTAAAAAATTCCATTATATGCCTCCCAGAGTATAGAGGTGATGACCACCCTGGGAACGCAAGCAAGACCAGTTTCATGATCAATGAGTCTATTGTATTACAAATCATTACCATGAAGTACAGTGAAACAATAACCTTAGCCCAGGCCCCAAAGTCAATAAATGCTAAACCAGCAAATACTGGTTGTAAGTAAGGTACAACATGCTGAAACTCCGAGACCAAGTGCAACAACTCTGAGAGCAAATAAGTCAACATTGTGATGAGTGACTTATCAATCCGAAACAATGAATGCTTATCACAAGTATGATTAGACACACTTTGGTCAGATCTGTCATTATCTCAACCCTTTGTACCCCAAGTTGGGCGCCAAAAGCCTACAGCACCTGGGATTCCCAGGTGGTCTCCCATCCAAGTACTAACCAAGTTACCAGCTGAGCTTAAACCACGACAGTTGGTTTATTTGGTAGGGATTTTTGTTGTTGTTGTTGTTTTTATTGTTTTAAATTTGTATGGCTAGTATTAAATATAGCTGGATTTCCCATCACCTTCCAAGAGGATGTATAAGATAGCCAGGTACCTAGTTTGCTCTTGGATCCTTACATTAAGGAAAATAAATATTGGATTTGGTAGGAACCGTAGTCTTGTCTGAACTGTTAATATAGTTCATGCATCGAATACAGAAATTCACTCATAAGATCTATGTGTAAAAATATGTATTAAAATATATGCCTGTGCATATTTTTATTTATTACATTACACATGTGAAAGTCTCCACTTAGAATTTCAGCAAGGCCAAGGTTGCTTTATATTTCATAACATTTTAATTTTTAATTTTTTAAAATCCTTTTCACAATTACCAAGTAACTAAACTCTTAAACTGTTTCTGTCTGCCCCAAGGGTTTTTTCTCTTGCTCTATGTGTTGAAGGGAAATCTGAGCCTAAGAACACTAAAGAGGAAAAACATGTCTCATCTACTTGTCACGGCATCTATACTTTGCCATTTTTTTGCCACCCAAATGTGACAGGGCAGCACATAAATGTGTGAAGTCTGTCACAAATGGCAGCCAGAGCCGGGAATTCAGGAAAATGAGCTTTGCCTTTTTGAGGCTTTTGCATTTAAATCCTGCAAAGTGCTGAGTGCCTTCTGAAAGGTTATGCTAAGCCTGCTCAGTGTTGGTTCATAGAAGGTGTTCACCTTGCAGGATTCAGCCTGGAAAAGGCGTATCTTCTCCATGGAGCCCTGTGGGGGATGCGTGGGGTAGGAGAACATGACATGCTGCCTATATTCTCATGTGTCTTATGTATGTGATGTATCGTACATCAGAAATCACAGGTATGGCTCAGAAGCGTGGGAATGATGGCTGTGGAGACAGAAAGTCTCTCTTCACCCACAGAAGAGAGTGGCAGCAACACAGGCAACAGTGGTGCAGCCTCACCCAGTGCAGCAGGTTTGTCTCCTTGGAAGTGAAATGGTGTTCATAGTTCCACGATGCATATATCATAGTTCCTTCTTCTGAAGTGCTGGTTAGTGTCTTTTTGGGTCCTACATCTTCAGGAGCTCACAATATACTCAGACTAAATAGATTTGAGGATAATGTGACTACACCGAGCAGGAGATTGAGGCCACCGCATTGATCTTATACTTAAGAGAAAGCATCTGTGCACTAGTGAAGATGGGCTGTGTTTTAAATTATCACATCACGTTTCAGGTGTTTTGCCAGTCTGCAACCATTCAGAACCTTGAACTTCAAATCCATATATATCTATCTGTCTGCCTCTCTGTGTGTCGATCATACATGCATGTATTTTTTTATTTCATTGGCAGTACCTTAGTGGCACTGATCCTCCCTCTGTTACAGGCAGACCCTTCTGAGAGACTGGATGTGACCTCAAAAGTCACTGTTTAGGCAGGAAAACATCATTGTCCTAGGTTTTTGAAACAAGAACTGACCATGTCATCACGTCCTACCTTGTAGAGCACAAGGCAGCTTGTGCTCCTTTTCTTCTGGGAGGTGACAGTAGGTCTCATACCGTACCCCCACTTTTCTCTCCCTCGCAAATGTACTACCTTTCGCTTGGTTGGAGGGCAGTTTGGGAACCAGGCACATCCGCAGGCTGCTTGTCTTGGGTGTCCGGTGGGATGGGCAGAGCAAGAGATGTGCAGCACAATGTGTGGAGTGGGCATGTTAACTTTGCAGTCTGTGCTGTCTTCTGTGGTGAGGTATTTCATGTGGAAGGGAGCAGGGTTAGGAGGAGAAGGGAGGGGGAGAGAGTGAAATGCAAACATCACCACTATCCTCAGTAAGAGATTTAGATCTCTGTGTTGGCATAAAAAGGTCATTTTGGGCCTGAGGGTTTTGACATTGTTCCTTTAAGTTAGACCCACAACATAAACTATTTTCAACACTTGCCATGAAGAACAAATGACCTTTAGTAACTTGCCCAGAAGACAAATGGTACGTTAACACAATAAATATACTTTGCTAGTATTGTGCTTCTTGCTTTAATTTTCAATTAGAAATGTTACCTTTACCTCTCCCTTTTACACAAAGGGCTGCACTTTCATTCTTTGATTTTCTAACAGAGATTTCTTTGACCTCCATGGGATTGGTAATATTAACTGATAATTACTGGCTATACAATAAATTTCCTTCTGTTCAGGGACAGCATTTTGTACTCATCTGTGCAAAGTGTGTTGGGTGGAGGGTATCTGTGAGGGGGGGAGGGGAGAGTTAACCAGCATCACCAGATATGTCTATTGCAAGAGCAGAGGAAAGGGACTCAAGGGGACAAACAGTTAAGAACTGGTGCTGGTAAGTATAGCTTTTGTTTGAATGAGCTTTGGCAGCAGGTAAAGTGACAAATGAGACTGGAAATTAAAGCTTAAATTATTTGTATTTACATCAGTAAATGTGTGAGTTATGGACATTGGCGTGTTGACTGTTCAGGGAAATGAAGGGCTAGCAATGTTCTCTCGGCTCATTTTTATTTCGGTTGAGGTTTCCAGGCTGGGTTGCCATGAAGCTAGCTGCCAGAGCGCAAACTCATCGAAGGACTTTAAAGTGCAGCACTGGTTGCATGACTGTGGGAACCCTGGGGTTTCTGCTGGGGATGCTCAGGCCATGGCTCGGCTAGCTGCCGAGCTCAGCCTCATGGTCTGGTAATGTGGTGGAAGAAACCAGTGTGCTGGTGTGGGAGGGGAGGACACCTTAGGAAGGAGAGGAGGAAAATGAATGATGAGTAGGGATGCACCAGCAATCCTCCACGTAATGCTGTGTCTTCCCTAAAAGGGTGGAGAAAGGAGGTGGGCATTAGAAGATGTTTCCAGAGAGCTGGGTAAAGTTTTGTCAAAGGGATGTTGGCAAAGATGTCACTGTCCCACAAGCCAGAAATGCCTGGAAGAAGGGAGAAGGTGTCGTTGGTGGGAAGATTGTAGATCAAAGGATGGCACAGTGGCAAGGAAATATTTAGAAAAAGGAGAGCGATTTGTCATCCATTGGAATCACAGATGTTCCCTTAACATTAATAGCGTTTGGAAGGTAGGAAGATCTAATGCATAATGCAGTGGCTCATTTGGCATTCCTTAAATGCTGGTTAATTATTTCTAGGGCTGATACAGTGCTCTTCATCCCAGAGGGATCTAGAACACTTTACACAAAAGTAGATTTCTCAATTTGCTGATTGGTGTGAGGTTTACAGTTACTTCACATCAAATAAAAACATTTTGGAGAAGGGTTTTTTGAGGGGATGAGGGGAAGGTCTTTTGTTTTGAGCTGAACAGAAGTTATTTTACAGAATCAAAAATGAAAGCTTTCTTTTGTGTTTAGGACCATAAATCCTTCGGAACCTTACTGAGGGCATGTTTTAAGTAAGTAAATAAATTTTAGGCAAAGCCTCTGGAAATGAAAAATTGAAATAGTTTAAGTTGAAGTAGCCCTTTTACATCTCCAGAGATGTTTATTTCTTCTTTTGCATCAGGCTGCCAAATAAGTCCGACCTTGTTTTATACGTAAATTAGTCACCCACATTTTTTTCTTTTCAGCTGTAATAGTCTCAATATTTTTTTCCCTAGCTATATGTTTATGCCCTTTTATGATCATTGAAGTGGGACCTAAATAGAGTTAGAGAAGTGTGCTTCTCTGAGGCAGTTTTATTAGTGAAAAGCTGAGCCGGGGAGAAGGAGCTTTAAGTGGAAGGAAGCAATGGATGAATGAACTGAAAATGAGGGAAAACTGAAAAGAGTTGGACAATATGAGTGATGGTGACAGTTACTCCCCAGAGTAAAATTAGGAGTGAGGAAATGAGGATTAGGGATATGAAGATGAAAAGGGGAGTTGAGAGGCAAAAAACAAGTGCTTACTGAAAAGGCAAAAATAGCATGCTCCACCTTTATTTTAGTGAATGCTTTCATTCTCCATTTTCCTGAGAAATGCCGTATATTCCTAAATTTGGAATGGAGGATAGGATGGCTATTTTTGGGAATTACTAATGTTTCTGGCTGCTTGCAATTCTGTAGTTAACCAAAAAAAGAGAAAAATATAACAATGTAAAAGTTCTTGGAACTTAAGAAAGTACTTTTGAAAAACAGGACCTTGGTAATAACTAAAATTTCAGGCCATTGTCTTCTAAAGGGACAACATAGTCCTGTATTATGTAAATTTCATGTCAACGTTGCAGGCGTAATCTTGCAAACACTTACAGGTCATCAGCATTTTTTTTTTCTTTTAATGGAAACTGGTTCCTAATTCCTATGGAATTAGGTGGCTTCAGAAACTAAGGACTCAGTGTTGTTAGACTTGTGATAAGAAATCACAAAAGGTGGTGTGCTTTGTGATGCTGGTCTTCAGCCCCGCAGGGAAATCACCCTTAAAAGTTTTTTTCTGTGTGTTCTAGTGCCCGGCTTGTGTTTGTTTAGTAGACGAGACTACTGGAAACTGAAAATTCCTTCTGGCAACTCCTCAGTCACACTTTTTCTTTTTTTCTTTTTCTAAATGTTATTCAAAATTAATCTGTTGAAGTGAGGTACTTGTCTTACTGGCCCTTGCAAAACCCCTGGGGCAGGTTTTGCTCATCTCTGTCTTTTGATTCTTCATCCTTCTATAAAACAACACTGGGAGCCTGAAGGATATGTTTGACTAGCAGCCACAGTCAAGCACTCACAATGTGAGAAGGGGGAAGAAAAAAAACCCCAAAGACCTGGGTCAGCAGTACAGATGGGGAAATGACACCAGCATGGTGGTGAGACTGAGGATTTCTGCTTCGCTGGTAATTTCTAACTTTCTTTTCAAATGGGTTTTAGATGTGGATTTTCAAATGAGCTCTTTGAAGTGGAGACAAGGCTATGCAAATCTTTTTACAAGAAAAAATTACGAGGGAAAATTAAAATTATCCTTACTCTCACTCTCCATCACTCTCCCTGTCTTTTTCCCACCTTGGTGTATATATATAGAGAGAGGAACATGGTTATTAACTAGTATGTCCAAGGGCCAACTACATCCATGCTACAGAGAAGATGTACTGTGTTACCTGGGCAGGGGACACCATTTCAGTCCTCTTACTAGCACCACACTACCACATTAGGTCAGTGCTACTAGGGTGGTCTGTTGTTTTGTAAAGACATACTGGGTCACAGTTCTCATCCCGTATCGATGATGTCAAGAGGTATTATGTTACTTAGTGAAATTGGTGTTAATGTCAGATATTTCATGGGTTATTCTACAGTTCTTTTCTTGCTTGGACAACACAAGGTACATAAAGGGTTGCGAACCTGTTCACAGTCTCTGAGTCATGAGTTCTTGTTCTTAGGAGTCATTTTTTATACACCACACGTTATTTTTGCGTTTGAATGTCTTCATTAAATTCAGCTTTCCATATCTGTAATTTCATTTCAAAATCTGAAATTCCTCCTTTTCTTATAGGTCACTGTTGAATTATTTTAAGCCCTCAATTTTAGATGGTAATGCTGGGTAGCTATAACTGAGTAAAAACAGTATTAATTTTGTTTGTGAAAAGTTGATGGAAGTTTTAAGCAAAGATAAAGTCTTGCATATTAAAATTAATTTTCCTTCCTGAGTAAGAAATTAAGAAACCTTGGGTGCAAGTATAATAGAAACATCTACAAATTTTACTTATAAAGGAAAATTCAGAAAAAAAGATGCCTGCTTTTGTTCATCAGCTTGAGGAGCAGGTATGTCTTGAAAGTACCTTAGGAAATGGCAGGTTGGCAGGTCCAGCTCTGAACCAACTTAGAGCAACAAGATCCACTGAAGTCAAAACTGAGGAAAGCTGACATAAGGCAGAGCATTGCCGGTGGAAGAACAGGTTTTCCTCAGAAATATCTGGGCATCTGAGTGTGTAAAACCAAGCAGAGAGAGCAGGAAGACTAAGGAAAAAGAAAAACCATGTCTAAGTATGCGCAGTGTCTGTGAATTTGAACAAAAACCCAGTGAGACAGCCTCAGCAGTAGAATCTTATGAGTTGTCTGAACTCTGGTGATGCAGCGAGCATAAGCAAAGCTGAAAGAGAAGGCAGGAAGGGGACAGAATCTAAATGAATATTCTTTAGTGGGGGAAACTTGATGACCTTTCTGTGCTAGTGGCCAAGGAACAGATACTGAAACTTTGTAAGTAGGCTCCTGGGGAGTCCTCATTCTCCATTGCTTCTGCACATTGTAGTCATTCAGAGAGGTGCAAAATGTATACAAAACAACAGCTTTTGTCCACTGGAGTTCCAACGTGTTGGGATGTGCATGTGGGGGTAGATGTGCCTTGCTTTTGGTTTTCTGGTAGCAGTCTCCCTCTTGTGCCTCTCACGATCAGAAACCATGTAACTGCCTTGGCATGGCTCTGCCCTGCAGAGCGGCTGTGCTCACAGTCTGCATTGCTGTGGATAGGAGACAGCACGCCTGTCTGTATTTTCTTATTTAAAGAGAGTGAATGCTTAACGTAAGAAAAATATAAAGAGTGTATCAATGAGGGTGACCTTTCTGTTTGTTTATTCACCTTTTATAAGACAACTACAAAAGGAGGGAACCAAAAGTATGTTATGGAAAACAGCAAGGGTAGCTGGACCCCTTAATCTCCCGTGACCTACGGAGATTCACTACGTCATTTAGCGTATGGGGAGTAAGCCAGGTTTTGGGGATAGCAAGCAGGAGGGTGAGCTGGAAGCTTGTGGGTCAACAGCAGATTTAGGTTAGTTGAGAAGCTTCATGAGGTTTTTTGGTGGTGGGAAGAAGCTGGAAGCTGGTGATGCTTGTTTAGTATAAATACTGGTAGTGTGTTGAAATTTTGAGTTTGAGGAAAGGGAAGTCAGTGTCAGGAAAGCATATCCAGTACAAACACTTAGAGAAGTTGGCATTCTCCAGCACGAGTTGACCTTCTGAGAAAAATGGGGCAAATACAGTCCCAACAGACCAGTTTGGTTCTGCCGGCAAGGAATGAAACAGAATGAGTTTAAGTAGAGTCACAGTAGCAAATCCATGTTGTCAAAATTAACTGTTGCTCTACTGTAGAATTCTATTATGTTTTGTTTTTAAGAAGTCATTGCCCAAAAGGAATTAAGATACTTGTTCATTAAATATTTCAAATTCCTTTGAAATTGAAACAACTTCTTTTTTTTTTTTCCCCAGATTTGTTTGTGAATTTGTTTGCCTGTCTGTCTGATTCTCATTAGTGTGTTATTTCTTAAGTTGTATGGTTTGTTCGTGTTGATGACTTCTGTAGCTTTAATTCTTTCCTTTCACTTGATTTTCTACTTGGAGAAGTTGGCTGGTGTGGCTTTTCAGCTCTGCTAGGCAAAAAGCCATCATTGCTGGAAGATTAAATGCACTCAGGAACTGGGCTGCTCTCATCCAGGTGAAGAAAAGTCTTAAACATGAGCTGGTGTTGTGAGCTAACAGCAGCATTGCCTGCAAAAACATTTTCCCCCATAAAACCTTATTAACAGTTGTGTAGCTTCATCACTGGGAGTAATGGTAGTAGGAGGCCTCAGGTAAACAAAGCACAGGTGGCTGTGGGGGGGGTTTCACAAGGGCATCTGGACCTGTTCTGAACAAAGATACATACATATACATATATAAGTGATCCTATAATTTCTACCAGTGGGGGAACAGAACTGGTTCTCAAAATAGTGGGAAATGATAGGGAAAATGAATTAGTGCCACTTGAGGAAGTGGCTTCTTGTCCTCTCCATGTGTCTCTGTAGGCTTCTCTTTGCCTTGATTTCCCAGCTGGTGAGATCAGGATATCCCTTACAGAGGTGAAAGATAAGGCTCACCCGTAGTTAATATTTTTGAACTTGAAATGTCCAAAAATTATGAAAGTAGTAAGGATTGTTGCTATTCCCGTTTAGCACGAAGTTGAAATATTGAGAGGCTAAAGCTCTCTCAACCAGCCAGCCTCAAGCCCCAGTTTGACTGCAGAGGAAATCTATTACTCATTTCCTGCCTTTACTTAAAATAAAGAACACCCTGCTGCCCAGTACCGTGTCTAAGACGACACATCATCACTAATTTTTTGCCAGAATAAAAAAAGTGGCAGAAGGGGATTCCCCTGAATGTTTGATGCTTTTCTGCTGCATGGCTCCAGCAGTCCCAGAATAGCTGTGCAGAATCTGCACCGAAACAGGAAGTTGAAGGGTATGTTCACATGTGCCTCTTCTTCGCTTTGGCCTTACTGGAAATGCATGTCCTTGTTTCAAGAAATAACTGAAGGGGCACTGTAGCAGAAGGCTGATGGACTTTAATCCAGAAAAAGGTGTCGTTAAGGAAAGGAAGAGAAACTGCCTCGTTTTAAAGAATAACTTGAGGGGAAGGCACTGAAATGGCTTGTGTACAAATTAACTATAACTCCTTATCCCTGAACACAACCATGTTCTCTGACATGCTGAAAGCATATGTGCATTTGTTATTGCATCGCAGTTCTGGATAAGGCTGTGACATCTTGCTGCGGGAGTTAGGCAGCACAAGTTTAAGGAGAGTGCTATCATCGTGGACTTGGGGCGCATGTACCTGTAGCGCTGTACAGGGTTATACATATAGAGCTTGCAGAAATGGGATGATGGTTTGAAGACAGTTGTATAAATAAAACCTCATGCTGGAAGTGAGCAATAGATGAGTGGGACAACTGGAATGGATCTATGTAGCTTTAACTATATCAATGCAGATAAATTGGTACAGTTTTTATATGCTGACAAGATAGGAACTTTGTCAGCATGTGCTGACTGCATTATGAATTGAAGGCGTTCAGCTCTCCTTGCCTGATACTTACAGTACTTAAGTTTGTCTGCTTTGGAACATACCTGACATCTGCAGTGAGGCTAGATTGAAAAGCCAGGTTTTCACATGTGGAGATTTCAGCACCCCAAGTAGGCAGATGTGTAGAATGGGACTTATTAAGCATAGAGAGAACTTGAAAATCTCTGCCTTGTGTGAGTACCTATGCAGACCTTTCCAAGAACACTGTTTAAAATACTCTTGTTGAACACCAAAAACTCTGGGCTCAATGTCAATTTTTGCAATTATCTAAACTTTGGTTTTGAGTTACTAAACTTTGCAGTGGGGATTACATGTCAGAGAAATGCAGTGCTGAAAATGGAGATGAGGAACATGCCTTCTAATAGGTCTCCATTGAACATGGTGCTCTCCTAGGCAGCTGCTGACAGAGAAATTAAATATACTGATTAGCTGGTGTAAGTGGAAAGCCTGTAGAATTCATTCAAAACTTGCAGTGTGCTCCAAAATGGTGTTATTTCTATGTCTTCATGCTAATTTACAGACAACAGGCCACCACTTAGTCAATTCTGAGAAGTGGAGTATATTAGCATTGCTGTTACCATCATGCTGACAACTCAAACATCATTTTCTAATGATTGAAATAAAAAAAAGCCAGATCCATAGCCAGCATAAATCATATTAATTCCACAGACTTCTGTGAAGCTCCAGTGCCATTCAGTAACTACATGTCCAATGCCCTATGGTGATCTATGGTTTGTGTTCAAAGAGAAACGTGATGGTCCTAGACTTACACAGCGTCTACAAGCTGCAGCAGTATTTAGTTGTACATGGGAGGATCTAGTGCTGTACTCTCCAGTTATCTCAATTTACCAGCATTGGAAAGAATCCCCAAGTGTCCCCCTGAAGCAGCACTGCTCCAAGCAGGAGGAAGGTGGCTTTGCAGAGGAGAACAGTTGTCACATCACGTCATTATATGCCTCTTCCTGCATTCTCCAGTGCTGAGTGGAGAGGGTATGCACAGGACAAAGCCCCAGCTGCAGAGTTTTCTGTTGGTGAAGGTGGAGCTTTGCTAAGGGACCACTTTTCTGGCTGCAGTGCAGTGCCAGGTTCACAGACAGTGAACCCATTGCTTCAAAGGTGGGAGATAGGTGCTAGTGATAGGGGAGTGTAAGGAGGGAGCCAGTTGCACATCTCGTCTTCACCACATAAAGCTTAATATTCTTGTGTCCTGTGGGCTAAAGTACCCTCACATGAGGATATCACAACATCTGTTTTCTGTACCTGATTTGCACTGCAGGGTTTTGGGTTTTTTTAATCTTGAGTGAGTCATAAGAGGCTACCATCCCTTTTGGCTTAACTATAAAAGTAATAAATAAATACAGGAAATAAATAAATATGGGGAGAAAGAGGAGCCAGAAGAAAGATCTTTAGCTCTTCATTAGTATTTCTAATGAGAAGAGGAAAAAGCTGCTCTCTTTACAAACCACACGTTTTAATATCGCCTACAATAAATGGTGTTTGAGAGTGTAGAGGGTCTGAGGTAACTGGCGTGTGTCAATAATTCCAGAGCTGAGACTGGACTCTCCCACTCAGAATAATACACCCATATATATATGTATTCATACATAAGGCACAGCACTGCATATGATGCTTTGTGACTACAAACTGCATGAGCATAGCACCTTCCTTTTGGTTTTTGTCCCACAGAAGCACCACAAAAATGACTAAAACGTGAGTTTTGCACTTTTTAATGGGGAGTCTCTCTCCTCTCTTCGGAATGCTTTTTTGGGTGGTTTCAAGACTCAGTGAGCTTTCAGAAGAGCTGACTTTGTATCTCTGATAATGAGCAGAGCATAAGGTTGATTTCTGCCCTCAGCTGTACAGACGCAGCTGCCATTGACTTCAGTGGGAGCTGCATATACACATTCTAGGACAGAATGTGGACCAGAATTTTTAGGTGTATGTAAATGCTGTTCGAGGCTAAACAGAGGTCACATAGGGTGGCTTAGCATAGAGCCACGTATGATAAAGTAGACTGTGTTTTATCTTCCTCAGGATGCTTACTTTTAAAGCCTCTTGTGTTTTTTAGAAATGAGGACATAGAGTCTCTTCAATTAGTTTGTGATTTTTTTTTTAATTATATCTAATGTGTTAATTTCTTGCTGTGAACTGTGCTGTAACAGTGTTGTGTGCTGTTGATCAGCTCCTGGATTCCACTCTAGGAGTGGCTGCGTTTTCAGTGATGAGACACTATGAAAATGATGTGTGCTGGAATATATAATTCTAATCAATATTTTTGTTAGGTTAAATTATTTAATCTTTTTTAATATGAGGATGGGATGAGATCAGGAGAAAGGAGTATGCGCAATTTCACTGTTGTATATTAGAAATGTTTCCATGGGACCAGAAGTGCATTAAGGAAACAACATTTATGTGGCATGCCATCAAAAGGTATGCACCTTTTTTATTACTTCACGTACACTCAAAGTGTGGAAACTAAACTAAAGTACGCTCTGATGAGTGACTTTACCTGTTGCAAAATTCTACTATGTTACATGCTCAGGTTCTTTTGAAGGAGAGAGCTTGAGACCTGTACAAGGATCTTTCCTGAGACCTTTGAGATTGTGCTGAAGTGCTTCAAAAATGAATTTTCAATTTGCTGTTCAGATGAGGTTTAGAGCACTGTGATTAAGCGTATTTTAATAAAACTTTAAAATGCAAATCACCTGCTGAAGCTACTGAACAGCTCATGGGAGAATACGCAAGGAACCTGCTCGTATGTAGCATGTACATGTATGTGAGTGCACATATACATGTGCACATACTGATGGAGATGTATTACTTTGGCATGTGTAATATTACTGGAGTTGCCCTGTGTGAGGCAGAGATTCTGCATATCTATGAAAGCTATTTCTGTTGCATGATGGTGTGGTCTAAGGATATGAATCTTCTAACATGTTCATGTTTAAGTTTTTTTAATGCATATGAAGAATTTCTGAAGTGCCAAAATGTTTAGGCATTCTAATCCAAATTATATGAGTAAGAGGGATAAGTATTTTTCATTTAAGAAAAATTATGTAGTTGCAATGAACAAAAAAACCCACCAAAGCTAGATCTTGTTACTGTTCACAAAAAATAGTTTTGCTTCCAAAGGATCTCCTGAAGACACCTGTGGTGCTTGCCCTGCCACCTAGAAGAGGCCATAAAGATGTATTCCTGACAAAAAGCACTTCCTTGACTATGCTCTTTGATTTCTTTTTCTTTTCTTTTTTTTTTGTGAGTGTTGTGTGTATGTGTTTTCCTTCAGAAAAGAATGGCCTACAGGGGAAATTCTGTTTTCAGATTCTTTTTTCTCAGTTGGCTGAGTCGTGGGAGCCAAAATTCCGTGCTGGATTTGACATACTGGAAGCTGCATCTCCAGAAAAGCAGGAGGCCAATCAGGGTGTATAGTTAAGTAATTCAAACTGCTGGAGAGAACTGTAAAGGGGAAAGGACACTGTGAGCAAAAGTGGCTATTAGTGATGCTTTTTGTAGCAAGCTTAATTGGAGAGGAACCACTGGAGAGGAATCTAGTTAGTGTCTTACTAGTAATTCTGAACACTAAAGGCTAAGGAGGAATTGCTAGTGATTAAACTATGTACGGAGTTTGGGCTTGATGCAGCGATATACTTTCTGAATCCAGCTATCAGGAATGGCATGTGTTTTCCCTTTACATACTGCATGCGAGCTTATGAATGAGTTTTTGATAGGACACTGCTCCCCAGTGTAAGATAACATCTTCATCTTTAAAGAGATTCACTTTTGAATTGTTCCATCCTAAAAAAGCCTGCTCTCTAAGCAATAGTTGTGAGCTGAAATGTAACTCCAGTAGATGATTTACAGTGAAATTACCTCTTCTGTAACTTGCTTATCTAAATGTCTTGGTTTGCAAATGAAACCTGCTGCTTCTGTTGCTGATCCTGCCACTGTTGTCATGAAAGAGTTTAGTATGTACACTTGAAGCTCTCTGCTTCTTTTCTTTTGTCCTATGCCAAAAGCTCATGTTCAGTGGAAAATAAAGCCCGAATGGTGTAACTGAAGAAAACATATTTATGGTAGCAAATACCGCCAGTATACTAATGTAAACTTCCACTAATGCAAGTCTCGAAGCAGTCCTGCAGTATTTGTATTATTAAGAAGATAATCAGAGCTATGGAAAAATTCCCCTTGGCTGGATCCATGTGTGATCACAGAATTACAGAATCACTGTGTGGTGCTTGCACAGTCCAACAATGATAACTTAGCTTTTTTAATTAATCTGGGAAGAGCTGCACTCTGTTGTAAAGCTGTAACTAGCGACAGGGCATGGCTTGGCTTTATGCTGTGCTATTACTTAGGTATTTTCTCATAATGAATTCTGAATACAGGATATGCAAGCTGGCTAGATAAGAGGTATTCTTCCTTCACTTGTCTCTCAGCACTAACAATTTACATGTTGTAGATCATCATGTCTCAGTAAGTATTCAGCTGTAGTTTGATATGAAAATAAGTTTTCCTTGTGACAAAAATCAGTGCACTAATTTAGTTTTATTCCACTTTTTGAAACTGTGCTATGATTGATGTGTCACCCAGATGGATTTATTCAAACACAGTATGAAAATGACCATTACAGAAATAGGCACAGTGTCTCCAGTCATGATGTAAAACCTGACAGAGATAACACTGTAGTGTAATGTAACTTCATAAAGTCACATTTACTGTTGTTCATTCAGTAAAGTCCTCTCACTTAGGTTTGGAATGCAAATATGATTTATTGCTTTTGGGTTTGGATGAAAACTAAACCAAATGTTTTTCCCAATGGAAAACATTAAATATGAAGGATTCAGTGATACTCTATAGCACTTCCAAATTCCAGCATACGAAATTTCTGCAAGGTTCCAAAAACCCCACCACATGATTGTTTATTGATTGCCTCTAGTTTGTTTTACTCTTGTCCTACTTGTGATTATATTCCTGATTGTTGTCATACTTCTTAGTATGGTAAATTATGTATTTCTTTTTAACAAGAATTCCTAGCACATAATTACGGTAAAATGTGCTACTTACTTGAGACTTCAGTTGTAAATTCTTCAAATGAAAATACTTCTGGTATTGTTTTGTTTTTTTAAATTTGTTAATGCCTAGATTTGCCACTTCTTTTTTTAATCACTTAATATTGCGGAATTTGTTTGTTATGGTCAGTTATTTATGTTTCCATTGGAAGAAGTACCATGGTTAACAAGTGTAGTCGATCACTGTGCTGTGTAAAATTGCTGCTGAAAGCCTCATTACCAATGAGTAGTAGTTAGTTAGAATGTAACATCTGATTTTGATGTGAAGTTGCCCCTTACAACATCTAGAAGAGGGAAGTTGGACACACACACACATAAATGAGAGAATATGTAAGGCTGTGTGCTTATTTAGTGTTTATTTTATGGACTTCAGTTATGTTTGCTAGAATAGCCTTTTTAAGTCAGATGAAGTACTGTTTTGTTTTGCAGAGCTAAAACTTGATGTATTTTTTCTTTTTTTTCCCCCTCGTGACTTAGCAGGAGGAATTAAAGTGAAATTTAAATGTTAATTCTAGATTCAAAAGTCAAATAGCTACTTTGAAAATGAAGAGCCGTGGTTGTAATTTTAGCTGTTTAACAACTTTCATAAAGACCAGAAGCAAGCCAAATTATTGTTTCCTTGTGTGGGTAATATTTAGGTACAAAAATTGTGACAGATTTTACCAGGAGTGGCACTAAAGTAGTTACTGTCTTTTACATTCGGTATGTAACCTGTTGATACATAAATATGGTCTGAATTTGAAAGTATTGCTTTGGCCGTAGTGAGCTGATAAACCAGCTGCATATATACATTACTCAGTGCTCTTCAATATGGTTGCTGATGTGTTGCTAGCATAGGATAGAGCTAATACCCATCTTGTTTTCTGACTTACTTTCCTTTTTATGTCTTACTTCCCCTACAGTGTAATTCTTGTAGGCATATTTTGGCAACCTTGGTTTGTGCTTCTTGGAAAGCTGCTGCTTTCTGCCTGTCCTTTTTCAGGCAACACCACCATTGCTGTTCTATGTTCTATGAGGTTTTAATGTTTGAAAACCAGCAACATGGCCTCATCTAAACCGAATTAGCCCAGCTGTAGTCTGTTCTGGCTGCTGATCTGAAAGCTGAAGTAATTCAGTCGGAGATTCCCAGCCACCAGTACAATACATTGCACTGTTTCAGTAGTACTGAAAATCCACTACAGTATAAACTGATGCTTGTTTTTGATAGGGAATATGTCTGATGTTCCAAGTTAACAAAATATTTGAAGGCCAGGGAGATTGCTTTTGTGATGAAGTTCTTCTCTGATGTTGTTATCATTAAAGCTGGCTGAAAATGTTCTGTTTAAAACTGGTTTGGGGAAGCTGAGTTCTGAGAAATTTATGTAGGTTAAGTTTTACTTTGCAGTTTCAGCTGAAAACAGAAAAATCTTTGTATGTGAATGCTGCTGGGTTGCCTCTTGGGAATTTTAAGTCAGCTACACCCTGTAGATCAGTGTGTTCAGTGCCCTGGCTTTCCTGTGCATCCCAGAGTGCCCAGATTCACTCCTGTAGTCCCAGCAAGAAGAGGGACTGTGAACATTTGAGGAGATGTAATCTGTGCTGTCAGCTCTGTGCCACTTTTCCCACTGTAGTATCTAAATTTGTTGCAGCAGCACATTCATTAATGTGGCTAATACCTGTTACAGTCTTCCTTCTCCCTCTTTCTGCTTCATCTGTGTGTATAGTACAAGTCTTCAGATCCTTTTTGAGTGAGGCTTCTTTTGTTGTTTTGAATATACAAAATGTGGTGCGTAGCACTAGGAAAAGCAAGTAGAAGTTCATCCATCAGATGCAGTGGGAAACGATGCAGCTTTTCACAGACCCATATTCCAGTGAGAGCTGCTGCCACATTTTTGACCAGCTCCTGCAAAACTCTGCCTCCTGCTGTAGCATTACCATGATGGCATGAAAGCCTGCAGAGCCTAAGTGGAGCAATTCACTGTGATTTTGGAACTTTAAATGATATTTTGAATATGCTGAAAACATGCAGTCCATGCAGTGTCTTGAAAATAAGGATCTTGTTTTTATATCTGAAGAACCGTGGAAAGCCCATGCAGATGAGTCAGGACATGCTGTTACACAGGAATTTGTGATGCTAAGAAATTATGCTGTGAGTTACACTACCAGAGGACTTCTTATTGAGAAGGGTGTGGGGATGTTGCACACTTGAAGTGCAGGGAAGCATTTTTGAATGGTGATATTCTTTCTTTGTACCTTAAAACATACTATGTGGGGAGGAGGGATGGGTTACGAATTTCATTAGTGGACAAAAGTGAAGAAAAAGGCGAGGGAACTTTTTCACATAACTAGAATAATGTTTTCCCTTCACTGACTTACTCTGCAATGTTACATGTTTTAATGTTGTTAAAAAGCAACTTTGAAGCTATGTCTGAAAAGTAATAAATTGAATTTGTCTAGCAAAGGTAGCAAGCATTGATGCGAAAACCAAAACTCCAAAACCCATTGTCTTCACTGCAACTCCAGGCTGTGTTTCAGGCTCACTGAAGTTAGCCAGAAAACTCGATTGTGTCCCTGCGTGTGCCCTGCACGTTGCTCATCAGGACTTTACAGGGACCTGAATGCTCCTTCTATATGTCAGAAGAGTACAGTGCTGTCTAGCCCTTCTTCTGGGTTCAGGGTTAAGCGCAGGCACGGAGATCAAAAAGCCTTTCTCTTGTTTCTTTACTTCCTTTTCTACAACATTTTACTTTCTTGTCAGGTTCTGTTTAGAGATGCTAACCAGGCTGTGACATCTGAAGATTTCACAAAATGGGATGACACTGGTGCCTACTTGGCCCTGCAGAAGATGAGACTCCTTGCAAGCAGGTGCTCAGAAGATGGGGAGACTCAAGAAAATAGGGATCTAAAGTACAACATTTTCCTGCTGGAAGGAGCTGTGGCCCTGCCTTTCCACCTTTGGAAACCATTCCTCTTCTTGTTTTGCTGTCTCCCTGCTGTCAATCCAGAGAGTGTCTCAAACTTCATTTGCGCTCATTTCACACAGAGTTTGCTTATCAGTCTGAAAGGCGACTGTCTGATCTTTCCTTTTGCATGCTTTCACTTTTAAGATCTTCCCTTTCTTATGTAAAAAAGGCAATTAGAGTCGTATCTGTTTATTTTAAACAAAATGGCTGTTAATTAGTGTGATCAAAAACCCTGCCATTGTAGACTATGGGTTTCACTTTGTAGTTGCACTAAATTGCGTACAGTTTGGTGCCAGCTGACATGATAGCAACACAAAGTCTAGCTTTTTTTTCAACTTAATGAACAAACAGATTTATGAGGCTTTGTTATCTTCTGGTTTAGATCTGTAGGTTCTGAATGCATTATTTAGAGTTCTTGCTTCTTAATGACTAATGTCATGTTGTTACTTATTAAGAGTGCTTTAACTTCCTGAAGAAGTTTCCCTCTCTTTTGTATCCCCTTGTTTCCATTTTCCTTCATTTTTTTTTGATGGCTTAATTAAACGGTACATCTGTGCTACACAAAACCGTTAAGATGCACTTCTCTAGTCATGTTCAGATGTTTCAGCACTAACTCGGTAATGCTGTGAGGGCACTGGATATTCTCTCATCCCTTCAAATCAGAATAAGGGCAGTTCCTTAATTTTTATCTTGCCTCCATCCCTGCCTGGTGTTAATTCATAATGTCTGGAAAAAAAGACACCCACAACAATCCGTAGTCTTTGACTATGGATTGAGAATATTGGTGGTAAAGCTGTGATAACTTGACTCCCATCCATCCTGACTCATGTGTGTAGACCTGCCATCTTAATGTGAATGATAGCATGTCCTTCTAAATGAAAATAACATTTTGAAAAATAAAAGACATTTTAACTAAGAAGTGAAAATTCTGGGTGCCTTCTTTTTTATTACTGTGACTTATTTTTGGAGGAGAGGTGCTCATTTAAAAAATTCCAAAGGCTTGGGGTTTGTATTCGGTGTAGTAACTTCTAATTGCCAATGAAACAGTGACTAAAATCAGCAAAAGTGTAGAGCTGAACATTGATCAGGACATCTACTCTTGTCGCTACTGGAGAGCTGGGAACTGCAGTGTAGTTTGCAGAATTTACATTTCCTTGAATGCAGGTATCCCCCATCACTGAAGCTTCCGCTGCATTCTAAGCTAGCCATTTTGATGTTAACTTCTTCTGCATGCTGATACAAGGCCTAATTGACCCAGTATTTCTCAAAATAGCTGATTATTCAGGTATGTCATTATTTCTCTGCCTTTTTATCTGTTGGTCATTATTGAAGAATTCAAGTGAAATACTTATTTGCATAGAGAAAGTCAAAATTGAAGACAAGTCATGAGCAAAGTCAGTGAGCTGGCATAAATTTGATTAAAAGAAGGTGTCATCAGACCATTTTACAGGGTTTGCTTTCATTTAAAACTTTGCACTGAGTGTAATTCTTGGTTATAATTCTCTAAGTACATGGTTAAATACATAAAACCATTAGTATCTTTTCACATGGCTGTATTTCAGTACTAAACCATACACAATTTCATATAAAAATATTGAAGAAAATATACTTGTTACTGTGGAAGATAAAGGTCATAGTAATATTCTATTAGAATAAGCAATCTGTGTAGACTCAAGTCAAGGAAAAAAAACAACCAACCAAACAGTAAGACTGGAGAAAGAAAATATAAAAACAAATGGAAAGTACTACAACTTTTAGCAGTGCTCTGATAGAGTCAAATTTTTCTAACTGTTGCACTTGTAATTTACAAATTAAACAGAAATGAAAGAAATGTGAAATTTCCAGGGGAGAAGTATTTTTAGGGAATTTTTTGTTTTGTTTTGATCTTTTACAGAATTGTATTGAAATCAAATGAGGGCTTCCTTTTCTGGTTTAACACCATAAAATAAAACAGAATCATCAGGTAAAAGACATTTTCAGATTATAATTTGTCTTTATATATCAGATAGAGCTTTATAGGGCTAATGATTAAAATGGAAAATTTTCAACTTTATCAAGAGGTCTTTTGTGGGTTTTTTGAAGTGAAATATCATAAAAACTGGCAAAAACGTTCAATACAGGTGAAACAGCAATTTACAGTGTAAATCTTATTTGCAATTTAGTAGATCTGTTTTCTCAATAATGAAGAGAAAAATAAGGAATGGCATACAGTTAAAGTAAATAATTCTAGGGAGAGTGGAAGTCAAGCTTAGTGGTCCATTTCATCTTTAATTCAAGAACAAGGAATTGGTCAATGAAAAACCAAGGAAGAAATTTTGATAAAATAGGATTACTAGGCACTACCTGCAACTAACTTGTGGATCTTATCCATAAAACTAAATTGAGTTTCCTGAAAAGGAAACCTAACAAATCAAGCTTTTAGATGAATTATTGAGGACTGAAGATAACTGAGATGTGCTTTCTGTCTCTTTAGTTTCTTCCTTTTGCCTCAGAACATGAACTACTTAGCCAAGAAACGGTTTATGAAGGGAAGTGTCTTATGGCAAGTTATTTTGTAATTGTTCTGTTCCAGGAATTTTTTACCTTTTGTTGAAATGGCTGATATTAGGAGTTATTCTTTGTATTGGCTAACTAACTGGAATATTCTGTTACTGTTTAGAGGTATAAACATTTATGCAAGTGCTATTTTTCATGTGCTAGTTAATTTACATATATTTTATGTTTAATTAACATATATAATATTTTTTTCTGTAGATGTAGTAGAAAAGGGGCTTTGATCCATCTGAGTCCTTCAGCAGATGCTTAACCTTAAGCACATAAATAATCCCATTGTTTTCAGTGTCTTTAATCTGTGCTCTTAAGTGCTTTGTTGGATTGTGGCCTAGTATAATTATATGTTTGCAATAACAGTTGCTTATTAAAAGCAGTTGTTAGATCTCAAAAATAATAGAAATAACATGAAAAAATATGTATCAAACAGTATTGCAAAAATACATAAAAAATGTTTCAGAATCCTTATTTGCCCATCATGTTGCAGATTCTGCTTTTTGAAGCAGTCCGTTAATTTATGAGGTCAAGACTAAGGCATAATAAGTAAGATGCCACAAATGTTTATGTAAAAATTCAGGAAACTTTTATAAAGTTTTATTTGTTACTAATACTGCAATTTTATAACAAAGGTGAGATTTTGTTAAATTGTTTTCTTACTTACGATTCTAAAGTGCTTAGGACAGTCTAGTGAGCTGTTAGCTCCTACAGGACTTTGCTTTTCTCTTTAGTAAGAACAAGTGAGTAAAACAGTGTTCATATGTTAGAAATACTGGTCTGTCTTCCAGTGTTTCATCTCTTTATGTAGTTAGTGGCTTTCACATTTCCTTGCTCTTCTTGTTCCTGGGTCTGTTCTGTAATGTTCCATACTGTGTCAAACCCACTCTATTTCTTTTAACCCAAAGCAAAGATTAAAGACCTAAGGATTGAATATTGTATTATACTGTGATAAAATATTCTGATGGGATGTGAGTGATGTTGTTCACCTGGCTGCCACCCTGGCTGCATTTCACAGATCCTTGCTATGAGAGTGAGTAGATTTCTAGATTATAAATCCTCTGAAATTGAGGGTTGATATTAACAGAGGAGCATGAGGTTTCGATTGACAAGTTCAAGAAACCACTTGCATGGGTAAAACACTTGCCTTATCACCCTGTGCTTGTGCCTGCAGGTTTGTACTAATGTCTCCTCTCTCCATAAATTAATTTACTGCTTCCCTGACCTACCTGGTCCTCTCTGAAATATTTTTTTTTTCCATAGAAGCTCAAGAAAGACCACAATAGTGGTAATTTAAAGGCAATTTTCCTTGGCCTTTTGTGTTTCTGTGTCAGAGCTTACGGGTATTTTACAATGAACTGTCCCTTCAACTCTTCCAGCACAAGCATCTTGCCTGGACTGCCAGCTGCAATTTTTTAGTGTATTTTCAACTAATGGGAGCATGAGTGAACAAGCACAAGCATACAGCATCATTTAAAGGGTAAAAGAAATGTGATATGATCTGTAAATATCACTGTCATGTGTGATAAAAAGGAGGTCATGGCTATCCTAAGTTAGAATATTCAGCACTATTTATTGAATATAATATTTACCCAAATAAATTCAGAGTAAATTTATTTCCTTATGTAAAATGGAAGTTCTCCTGTGGATGCAATGGGGCATATGCATACTCTTGAGTTTTTCCTTTGCAGAGGAGTGTGTAGCCTGGTGTGCTGCTCTGTGATTTCATGTACATATTGTAGGATGTGTCACACAGAGTTCCCGATTAGATGGCCTTGTCTGAAGATGCTGTGTGAAGTAGTGCTGTTTGGAAAAGGTGAAAATACCGCAAAAGATCACAAGAAAACCAGAATCCCTTCTGGTTGAAGTGGCAGAGTAGTCTCCTCCCCCACCCTACTTGGGAAGTAACAATTTCCCCCCAGAAATTAGTTCATTAGTGTGTATTGCTATTCATGCAGGAAGGTGTGTGATGTCCTGTGGCTGTATGTATTTGAGTAGAAAATGTCACCTCATATCAGAATTGCAATACTCCCAGCCTGTGGTGGCCCAGGGCGTATAATCTCTTGAGATCTTCTGTAATGCACAGTGACTGCATCACTACAGCTGAATCAAAACTTCACCGTGTTGGAGGAGAGGATAATGGTTGCCACCTTATGCAGCTCAGATAAGTGACAAGTTTGGGGGAGGTCATAGCTCAGTATGTAAAGTCTTCCACATCTCACAAGAAAAATCCCATATCCTGCTTGGCGCCTCCCCCCATTTCTTTGCTTACACAGGTGGAAATGTTGAAATGAAATAGACACTTGGCAGAGTGCGTGTGAGCATGCGACTTGTATTTTGATGTGGTTCTTAAATTGCCCTTCATTGTCAGAAGCTGTTAGGCTGAGGAATGGAATATACTCCATGAATGGCAGTAGGAGCTGGTAATTATCTTTAATTCTCCACAGGGGCACACAGAGGTGGGGCGTTTGCCCGTGTGTTCGTCTGAGTTGACACAGAGGGAATAGGGGCAAGGGCTGCCTGTGACGCTGGAGTGCATAGGGGGTGAAATGTGTCAGTGTTGTCCCCTTTCTCAGCAGCCCCTGTGCCCAGGGAGCACTGTGGATAGGTTGGGGGGCAGCTGGCTGGGAGGTCTTTGTTGAGGCTTCCACCCTGCTTCAGTGCCATTGCAAGGGGAGCCTTGGGGTTGTACAGAGGAAGGGCTGCACACACAAAGCTAGGAGCATCCCTCATGGTTTTAGGTTTGATCAGCCCTTCACCATCCCAAGTCCTCTGAGAAAGCAGCCTTCTCACCCCAGGAGAAGGCAGAAGGATGAGGGAGGTACATGCTGAAGCTGGGTGGGATGGTTGGAGCCATTGGCAGTCTGCACTAGGAATTGCTCTCAGCCATGGTTACATGTATTTGCGATGATACAAGGAAGTTTTTACAGTCACCAGCCCTTCAGCTGAAGCAAGACTGAAAAATGTAACACACTATGCCCTAATCCACTTAATACGGTCTCTGTCCATAGCTACCCACTTGCTGTCATACAGTAAAGCTGTTCAGTTTCTCCATGTCCAAGCAGAAGAGAAAGATTAAGTACGCTGCTGCACCACGTAGTTTCTGGCAGAACTTCTTTTCTGTTACGCAGACTGTAAGATGAGCTTTGTTTTATTTTCTCCCTTTCCCTTTTGAAAGGTACAAAGTACAGTGACAGGAACTATCATATTCAATTGGACATGCTTTCTACAGATTTGTTAAGGATTTACTCTACACATTTGTAGCATTTAGTTGCCATGGCAATGACCTCGGTGCAAGAGGGAACAGCCTTTAGGTTGGACCTCAGATTTTCCTTTCATTTCCATTTAATTTGATTTGACTGCGAAATGTCACTTCCATTGCATTGATTAAGCTTCATTGTGGCCACCAGCTCTGTTAGAAAGGTTAAAGGGCAGGCCAGTGGCTGTCATTTTTCTTCCCCCACCCTCTTCTGATATCAATACAGATGGGGGGTTTTGTTTCAGAGGAAGATTAAGGTTTTACCCCATGGTGTTCCACAGCAAGAGCAAAACTGATGCAGCAACAGTTTGAAGCTGTGCTAACCTACAGCTTCCTCATACAATTTCGTAGTGCATTAAAAAATAGGAATTTGTTTCTCTTTTTCTTCCTGACATATGCTCCCCCCAAGATAAATAGAAGTGAATGTACCCTCCAACATTAGCAACTGTGCTAGAAGAGGGCAGCCATCTCTTTTTCAAAATCTCTTTATCCCCAGGGTGTATAATAACTGCCTGACAGCTTCTGTGGGGCTGTGAGCTGGGTACAGAGGGTTCCCCTGTGGGCAGGCTTTTTCTACTTCGTTTGGTATTTGCTGATTATGCAACAAGTGTAAAATGGAGAATTGCAGTGCATTGGGATGGAAGGCTCCAAAGAAGACCTAAGCAAAAGCAAGGATCACTTAGGCAGTTTTATTAATGACAAACAAAAGCACAACTGTGGCATTCTTCAGTAACAGTCAAAATCATTCTACCTTTGAAAGTGATACTGCCCATCTGTGGAATACAAAGGTACAAAAATTGTGCTGTATATATAAAGACTTAGGGCACTCTCTTCGTGCCCTGAGACCTCTGCTTCGTACTGTGGGGCTGTCGAGGGCTTAGGTAGATTGTGTCTTAGGTAAATTAGATCTGTCCAGTTAGGTATTGCAGAACCTAGGATACCTCTTTTGTCTTACATCTTTGTAGTAGCAGGCACAGAAGCCTTCCGGCAAGCTGGCTTTTTGCTATGAGCCAGGTTTTCTGCCACGTGCTTCACTATTGGCTAAAATACCATCTTGAAATTTGCATGTGGCAGATAACTGAAGTTAAGATTTCTCATGTGTAATTTGGGCAAAACTTAAGGTAAGAGTCTCGTAATTACTTTTTTTTTTTTTTTTAAATATAGCAGATGCTCATTTTGAAAACATTGAGGAACTTTCTTTTGATCTTACTAGTGCTGAAAATAATCCTGTCATTGGGTTTTTGTTTATTTAGTTGGAGGGAAATTAAAAAATGAATACACCAGAAATATTAACACAGGTTGGTATGAAGGGAAGGATAAAAGCAAGGCTCATTAAAGCAGGCATGCAAGCATGAGCAAGAGGGTTGGTGAGGCAGAGGCCTGGAAAGGTTGAGGGAGAGAAAATGTTTGTCCACTTACGAGGTAAACAGTGCAAGGAAAAACTGTAAACCCAAAGAACTACATACAGCTTGAAAGACTTTGCAACTGAAACAGCCCTATTTTTCATTCCTGACTGAACTGAGATTCAAATTAAGCCTCTTTCATTTTGGAAAGGTGGACTGTAAAGAAAACTCTAGTTCTGGAGCCTGTATATTGGCTGATGTGGAGAAGTAACTCACACATATGTGAGAAAATAGGAATGTATCTAATTTCTTTTTCTTATTTCTGCTCTTTTCTTCATGCCATGCAGCATCTAATACCAGAGAGATTCTCTGATAGAGACATTTTCCCATTGCTGGTGGTCAAGGCCAGGTGGGGAAGGGTGCAGATGCCTGGGGATGTACATCTTTACTTCCACTGTGTGGTTCACAGGCAGAGAGGGCTTCAAGGAGAAGAGGCAAAGAGGGAAAATACTTTTTCATGTGTCCATGTGCATCATAGAGAAGTGGTACTGCTTGACATCACCCTCCCATCCTTCCTGACAGCACTGGCTTATGCTGGCTCCCTTTTCTGTTTGCCTCCAAAAAGTCAAATGAATAACTGGGGGGAGAGAGAAGGAAAGGAGCGAGAGAAGGAAGCAACTTGCTCCATCAAGGAGTAAGAAAGAAATACATCTTAAAGCTGGAATAACTCAGGGCGGTCCAGCTGGTGGCCTGTGGGATGGTTCTGTCTGACCTGCTTGCTTTTCTACTGTGGCTTTGCCTTGAGGCTGGGGGTGAAGGGGAAAGTTGGATGTGAAATCCAGCAGCTGTTGATTATTCTTGCTTAGCCATGCAAATTGTCACTTTGCCCACAGAGGGGGAGGAGGAGTTCGGCATTGCTTGAGCCTGGACGCTGGCCCGTGGAGGTGCCCCAAAAATCAGGATCCTGCTCACGGCTTTGGAAGTACTCTATTGTCTTGGCTGGAGTTTGTAAAAGCAAATGTATAAAAAAAAAAAATGGACTCTTCATTAGGGACTGTAGTGGTAGGACAAGGGGTAATGGGTTTAAACAGCGGAACTTTAGGTTAGATATAAGGAAGAAGTTCTTCACAGTGAGGGTGGTGAGGCACTGGAATAGGTTGCCCAAGGAAGTTGTGAATGCTCCAACCCTGGCAGTGTTCAAGGCCAGGCTGGACAGAGCCTTGGGCGACATAGTTTAGTGTGTGGTGTCCCTGCCCATGGCAGGGGGGTTGGAACTAGATGATCTTAAGGTCCTTTCCAACCCTAACTATTCTATGATTCTGTGATTCTGTGTTAGCTCTCAGTTATGTGTGTCTGTGTGTGTTTCTGACAAGGTATTACTATCACTTTTTCTGCTTTCCATTGTTTGGAAAGGATGCCAGTTTCAAAGGAAGATGATCAGTTCTCCTTGTAAACAGCATAATGTTAATATTTTCTGAGTATAAATGGAGACACTGTTGACTTCCAAAGAAGGTGGTTTATTCTGCAGTAATGTTTCAAAAGCTCCAAAACTCAAAATTACATAAACTCTGAGTCTTTATTTGGAGAAAAAGGAAGTGTGGGACTGTGGATAAAGCATCAGATTAAGAGAAAAGAGGTGGCTTCTCTGTGCACTTTGGATTTTAGTTCTTTAATATGAATCATGGTGTTTGGCTTCCTATGCAAAAGCAATATGAGGCCCTTAGAGGTTTGTGAATGATCGATGTTGGTATTGCTAATTTTTGTTGTGATTTATGAAGTGGTTCTTTTTAGGAAAATAGTGTTTACGACTAAATATTGAATTTTGTGCTTGTTCTTCTTGGCAGTTCTGCCATGTGGTAGGAATACCAGCTTTCTGAACTCTCAGCCGCACTCTGTGACAGAGACAGAAGAACAACAAATGTTTCCTTCAGATGTCTCCTGTGTCATCCTCTCAGTTATAAACACTGTATAAAAAAAACTGAAGCAGGTGCAAAAAGTTAAAAGCCAAATTCTGAAAATCCCATTTTATACAGTATCCCAAATCTTTGTTCAAAAATGAGATGAAATTGATTTATTTGGGTGATTCCTTGGGTTTATTTTGGTGGTGTTTTGTGCAATACCAGTTGTCCCTTCTGCCACCAAAAGCTTGTCTGTGACTCATGGTCTGAGCAATCAAGGTGGTCCTCCATGAACTGCACCTCCTTGCTGCACCTCCTTGCCAAGGCAGGTGTGGAGGGGCTCACCACCTAGCACAGAACAGTTCTCATCTCGCTTGGATGCTGCTTGTGGCAGCAGTGGAGTTGAATTGACACACCCTTTTCTACCTCAAACCTACGTCATTTTATTTTGAGCATTATGTGACACCATCAGTGAAAGACAGTATCTCACTGAGGGAAACCAAATTTGCCCTATTTAGTCAGTGAAGGGAGACGCTATTTAATTCCTTTGCACAAAGTGAGCAGGATTCAGCAGCTCCAGCTCCTACACTTTTTTTCCCTCTTCTCAGCAGGAGCTGAGTATTGGCGCTTCTCTCACAGCATCATCCCTTGTTGTTTTCTCTCAAGCAAGAACAACAAAAAAGGAAGATTAAAAGGAAGAAGTAGACAGATTTGAAAGAGGATCGTTAGCTCCAAGGTCTGATGGGACCTCCTTGAAAGTGTTCACAACCATGTGTCACCCATGCCAAAGTCATACTGTAGTTTTCAGAACCTTTTATAATCTCCAACATATAAACAGTCTTTATCATTTCCTTTTTCTGTTTGCTGCTTAACAGAAATAGTTCCTAGTAGATTTTGTCTATTTACCTCTCCTTTTTAGAATTCAATAATTCATGACATTCATGTGTTCATGTCATGGTACGCTATTAATATAATTGTTTTGTATTAGTCTTCTCAAAGTGTCTGTATGGAGGCATAGAAGGAGAGGAGTCTTCCCTAGTTTTAAGCTGAATTACCGAATTGAATGTCAAGCCCAGTTCACAAAAATTTCCAAAATAGGTGAGAGATATAAATAAAACTGAATGTGTTACTGTTTTGGGAGAAAGCTGTGGAACTCAGTTTTTTCTTCCAGCTCAGCCCCAGAATAGATACATGCTGTTAGTTTTTCACTTTGAGCTTTTAGATTCCAGCAGACCTCAAACTTAGCAAAAAGATAAGAAGAATTTTATGAACTGAAGAGTGAGTTTCATGCAGATATGAATCAGCACTGATATCTTGGCTACCATCATCATGTGAGTATGCTGTCATTGCAGCATATATGATAAATTTTGGAATCTTAAACTGAACACACTTGTCCACTGGGCCTGTGAGGCAAAGCAGGGAAAAGAAAATATTTCAAATGCCAGAAATAGTATTTTTTGAGAAAAAACGTTTTACCTGTAGTTTCTTAATTCAATCTGTAAGCTCTGTTCAGATTTTGAGGTGCAGGAGGACTTACTGGGTTTTTTAGGCACCTGACCAATATAAATATTAAAAATAAGAGGAAATCATAGAGTTGGTTTCTCATAGTTAATAGCATAATGCATCTGTTGTTGGGTTTCCTCTCTGCAGGACTCTCCCTGCTGCAGTAGGGCTGTTTACCTCTGTCTTCTCTTTTAAAAATAGTTCCAAAGGCCCTGTTGTGCAGAGCTGCTTTCAGAAACTATACTAAAGGCTTCAAATTCTTGCAGAGAATTGGACAGATTTGATTGACCAAGTAAACTAAATTCCCAGCAACAACAGAAAAAATAATTCAAGCATTTAGAGAGATGAAATTTGGGGGTGTTTATAGTGTTAGTCTATAAAATGAGTCTTTAACGTGTGAAGGCTTCGAGTCCTTGTTTCTAAAGAACCCTTTTCACTTTGCCCCCATTTTGAAGCACTTATTTTCCTCTCTGCTTGCAAACATCTTAAAAAGATCTCAAGTCTTTGTACTTGAGACTGCTTTTGTTCAGAGTTGTCCGGTGTTTTCTCCCCTTTCATGTTTTTTTGCACTGTTTGCTTTGCTGTGTGTGAACATGCAGCCTGGGCTGTGTGCACATTGTGGGGTTTAATGTATAATTCTGGTGGGTGAAATTGTGCATGTCTCCTCCTGTTTTGCCTTTTATTTTTATTATGTGAAGGAACCAGCAAAAGGTTGCTGTTACAAAACTTATAAATAAATCACAGGGTGGTAGTTTCATAATCAGTTTAACAGGTTTTATCCTAGTTGATATATAATGTTGCATGTTTGTATGTGAAAATAAAGGGAAAGTAAAAACAAAATTATATTTATCATCAATTTTGTTAATTACGAGAAGCTAGTTCACAAATACACAGGAGTACTATCTTCAGCAAATCCTTTGTCGTCTTGTTTGTTTAATAAATTAGATGGATGTACCAAAGAGCATGCTGCTGGGGCAACATTAATTTTATTATAGAATAAAAAGTAGAACTGTTAGTGTCGTTTCTGGCATGTTTGTAAGCTATCTGACCTATTTTCTTCTCCTGCACTCTTCACGGTGCTTACCAAATTCCCTTTTCTTATGCCTAACATAACTGTCTTACAATTAAACCAGCTGATAGTCAGCCCTGGAGACATTACCCAGTAGGCTGGCAAATAGATAAGATATATTGTTTTACATATTTGTGCAACAGGGAGAGACAGGTTCATCACTTTAAGCAAGGGAATAATCTGTTTACACTAGAGGAATAGGCTCACTTGGTTTTCTTCCCTTCAGTTGTGGAGATAATTTCAGGGAGCAATATTTACCTCATATTTTCCGATATGGATGGTTCATCTTAAATTGATTACATTTTAAGTAGAGTAAGCTAGGAGACTACAGTTCCCAGAATCTTCAAGGGGAGTATAATGCCTAAAACAGACTTTTAAAATTGAAGCACTGTGTATGTGATTAGTTTTTTGCTACTGGTTGTCTTTAGGAGTTTGGAGTATCTGGGCTGTTTATAAATGGCACTTCTTGCAAAAAAAACCAACCCAAAACCCAAACCAACCAGAAAAGATCTAGTACTTAGTATTGTCTTGTCACTGAAGATGAAAAGCAGACCTTTAAGATGGAAAAAATGTTTAATTAACAGTGTAGTCGTTGCAGGTCTTCAAAAATCATGGCTCTGATTGATAGAAAAAAATCTGTCTTGAGTAAAAAATCTTAGACATGTCATAAGTCATGAGTCTTCTTCCCTCTGGGCAACTATACTGTTTTTTGTTTTGGGCAGTTGGTGATGATTTTCGGGTTTTGGTGCACTGGAAGAGATACAGATAATTTAAGGTTTTCTGTGTGAAAATAAAACCTACTAAGTAATACAGCACTTAATATGGCACAACTTAGAATTTCTAGTATGACCTTGACCTGTTATTTTTCAGTGAGGCGCATGTCTGCAGGGAAGGGCATGGTCAGACTAATTTGGAAGTCAATAAACTAAGTTAACGTATCCTAGCACTGCAGGTGGACAGCACACCATGCTAAGGTGGCCGTATGGACCAGGGTGGATTCCAGTTGGACAGGTCAGAGTGCAAGCAAATGTCTCTGCTCACACCTTGAACTGCACAAGCATTTGTATAGTCTTCAGCTTGGCCTGACTGACTGCACTCTTGGTCCAAGAAAAAGAAATGTCTCAGTAGTCAGAAATGCAGCCCCATGTGGTGTAATACCCAGTTCAATGCCTTAACCAGTAGACTGTGCTGTTTCCTCACTTCAGTCATCATCAGCCCCTATTTCCCTTATTTTGTCCAGAGTTTTGAGTCTTTTGTCACACATTAGCAAGGCCAGTGTGAAATATTTGGATACTGAGGAATGCTAGCTCTCAGGGATGATTATGTTTTATTATTGGATACAATTATAATAATATTTTCCCATGTCCTCTATAATTTTCCTGTTGAAAGCACGTTGTAGACTTCATCTTATTAATAGTCAATAATGCATGTATAGTAGATTTTTAATGGTAGTGGAGGGAACTGCCATTTGAGAAACCTCACAATGTGCTGAGATCCTGAAATACAACATTGTCTCCTCTCCACCATCCCTTTGGTTCATACAGTTTTTCAAGATGTGCCAAAACAAGTCTTAATCTCTCTCTTCAAGATACTGTATTGTACTGTGTGTTTCAGCCTAGCTAAGCTATCTGAGATGATTTTTTATTACAGTGCAAGGTACTATTATTGTTCATGTACAATAATAGCAAAAATACTTATTTTTCATTTGTATTTTTTGAGCTTTGTCTATACCCCAGAGGTAGATAAAGAGTTTATGAAGAAAGGTTATATTTAAAAGAAATGGGTATCAGTGCTATGAGATTATACCCATGACAGATGGTTGTAACTAAAGTTTCATCTTGGTGCTGAAAAGCTGAATGAAACAGTATTCAGATTTTGAAGTAATGTTGGCTTCATTTCAGTGGGACTTTTGCCTGAGTAAGAACAGACTAAAAACTCACTAATGACTCTAATTTTTTTTTTGTGTCAGCTTTGAGTAGATTTTAAAAATTGAATTTTCTTCTTTCTTATTTTGGATTGATAAAATTCCAACAGAAAACAAGGGGGGTTGTTTGTTTGTTTGAAGAAATGTGTGCAACATTATGCCTTTGTTCACTGGTATGACAACATTGTTTTATTCACACTGAAAAACAAAACATCTTACTGGGAATCATGAAAGAGTTGTTACAGTAATTTCTTTTGCTCAGAGTTGGTTGTGAACCTCAAAATTTCTCGAGGTTCAGCCTGAACACTTATGTAAAAAAGTTCAGATGCTAACCTTAAGCAAATCCAAATATCTTGAGGCTGGCAATCTCTACAAGAACATATTTCCCCTTGACTTGTCTAATACAATGAGTTCAGCAAGGCTGTACCCTGGGGCATTTTGGCCCACCATGTGGTGTGTATGCTTTAAGTGCTTACACTCAGCTATGAGGGTATATTTAATTTCATCTTGAGAAACTAAACTGAGGGACTTCACAAATGAAAGCATCAGGAAGACAAGGTTAATTCTGGCCGTTGTTTGTGGGAGTATGGTGCCTTCAAATACCAACACTTTTTTTTTTCAGTGGTGGCATTTGGAAGAATAAATGAAGTGTGACTCCCAGCATCTCTTTAGTTGCCCTGAAAATGGAATGTCAAACAGCATATAATCATCTTCCTTGTTTAAAGAAAGAGGAGCAAGTGAGAGACCTAGTTTTCTGTTTGTGTCAGTTTTTGGATGTCTTAATATTCTATCTTGTCTAATTTTCCAGAGACTGATAATAGAGTTCCTGTCAAATTAGAGGTTGCAGACTTTTTAACCTGTGTTACAAAAAAACTCCTACATTACTTATTATTACCATGAATATAATCAAAATAAAAATTTAGTTTTTAATGCTGTTATGCTGAAGGTTGCATTCCAAGCATATAATTTTATTCATTATAAATATTAAAAATATTCAGCCTGACATTAGCCTGCTTGCTCCCCCATCTCTGCAAAAAAAAAAAGGCTAAATTTGATGTGGAGCAAATGTGTTGCCACTTGTTCTGGGTAACAGAAGTTTAGCCTCAGCCCCCTGCACTGTCAGGACTGAGTAGGCATTGCTGTGCATTGCAAATTGCAGTTCTTGAGTTTAATTGATGTAGCAGAGAGCCTATTTTCATATGGGACAGCCTGACGTTAGCATGTTCTAAGAAGGAGCAGGGATGAACCAGGAGGGTAAATTAAAGGAAGTATACACGCTCCACGATGGGAATTTACTATAAGAGGAGCCCCACATGCAGCACTAGATTTATAGCTGAAATATAGCATAGCATCATCCTAAGGTGACTCCTTGCCTTTAGTGCTGAAGGAGCTGCTGTTGAAGCACACTAAATTACAGTGGTGCAAAGGCTAAGGTTTCTTTAAAATTTAAAAGCCCCAGCCCTCTTCAATGTAAGTAGAGCCGTGGCAAGTATGACCTACTGTCTGTTCAAGTTTTATTCTCATTTGTATGAATTCCAACAAATTTAGACCTGCCGTGAAAGGGTCCTACTTTCAAGCTTATAACAAAAGAGTAATGAATAAAAGTATCTCATTATTACATATTTTTGGTTCAAAGTATGAATTCCCTAGGATTTGTACAACGAAGTCTGTAGTGCCCAGTGTTCACAGAGATGCAAATCCAAGACTCTGTTTTTTGGTTTTGTTTTGAATCAGGTGAGTGTCACATGCTTTGGTTTTGTAATGAGAGTTTTTTGTACTGTCCTAATTAATACAGTGTGCCTGTCCTGGACCTTTGAAGTAAGTGGGAGTTCTGCCACCAATTTAAATAGGAGAAGGATTTGAGCCAATTTGAACAGAAGTTTTCACTTATCTTAGTGCCTAATCTTCTTTTTAAAGGGATGTGGGAGTATCAGCACCTCCTACGTAACGCTCAGCAGCATGCAGAAGTAGACTAGTCTGGTCACTTATGGAGGCCCATTTAAAACCAGTAGGATTACTCAGGTGAGTGACAAGGCTTTGAGAACAGATTTTAGGGAAGTTAATTCAGAGTGCAAAATGACATTTAACCTATCTGTGTGAATATTACCAGTTTAAGCAGGCCACAAAAACATTTAGAAATTGTAAGATAAAAAAACCCCCAACCTATATTTTTCTTGCTTTTGAGTTGTCAGGGTTCACACTTTCAAGGGTGGTTTTTTTTTTAAAGCATCAGAGCTAGTAGCTCCATTTCTTTGTTAAATTGGAGCTGATATTGTCCAATAAGAAGAGCAGATCTTTAAAAGAAATGCCTGTTATGAATCTCATGACAAAATCACAATATATGACAACCCTAAGTCTGTGTAAATATGTGTGTATCTTTGCAGTGCTTTGTCCCTGGAGAAACATGCTTGTCTGGACCTCTTCTACCATCTCCCTGAGTTGCAATGTATAGCACCAGAGTGGCTGACCAAGTATGGCTGATTTATCAGGAAACTGGCAGCCTCTGACTGTTGTCTTAGGAGGATATGGCAAAATCTAAGGCAAATTTACTGTTAGGTTTTTGCACTTCACTGGAAAACTTAAAATATCTGTAAATTGAAGAAGGTGGAAAACTGATGTTCCTTTCATACCATGTCTCTTTTTCTTCAGTGAGTGCAAAAGGAGCCCATAAGTAATGACTTCCTCTAGTCTGCCCCACGGTGTTCTTAGATTAACCTTGATTTTTCCCAAACTGCCAGTGAAATGATGTGTTAGAGTTTGTGTAGTACATGCATGTCTCTTCAGTGTCTGTACAGCATTCACTTAACTAAAGCCTTTGCAGTCAGCAGCATTAAAAACTTGGTATATTGTATTAGCTGTATGGAAAGACTTTTTGTCCTCCATTCCGAATGGCATGTTACATCACATGATTGATGAAGTTTTATTCATTTTTAGTTTGAAGGGAGTCTTCTTCCCTTAGGTGATCATTTTCAGACTGGTAAGAATAAAGTAGCCATGACTCTTAAGTACTGCTGTGTGAGGACAGACCTGGGAAAAAAACATTTCCTCTGGTGCATCTCTGGCTACCACTTAAAATAGGTCTGCATTTTAAATACTTAGAATACAGCTTTATTTATGTAGTTGTAAATAAAATTGAAAAGATAATTTTATACATTCTTTGAAGCAAATACAGTGAGATATTTTGCCTAAAGTTTTTGTTTTGCTGTTGCATGGAGGCCAGCTGGTTTGCTAGCCTGAGTGACCTCACATTCCTTAAATGTACTCATAAATCAAGGCAAGGCCATGCATTAAAAGCTCAGCTCTGACATTAATTCAAAGGAGGGAAAGTTTGATACGTTGTGGGAGAAGTACATAGCTGGACACCTAAGGCCAGATTTTTCAATTTTTACTCGCATTTAGCAAACCAGTATCATGCTGAGACTCTCTTAGAAGACACTGAAGGCAGCTGTACCCTGTATTAGTTAAGGTAAATACAGGTTGAAAAAACAATGCCCTGAAGAATCAATAACTATTTGAAGTAGTGCAAGCAAGTTGATTAAAACAAACAAACAATAGTGAGATGATTATTTAATACTTAATTACTTGAAAGTGTAGTTCTTGTGAATGTCTCTAATAAAGGAAAGTTTGGCAACAAGTTTAGTGGGATTGCCACAACGAACATTTTGGTGTGATTTAGTAAAAAGGATGTAATGCATCAGGTTTGAATTAGTAGGTTAGCATGGCATTATATTTTTGGAAAGTGGTGATGTTTCTAGGTCACACAAGGATTTCGGTCTCTGCAAATATTTCATTCTCAGGACCCAAGAAATGATGAGCAAAACTGGTTTGATTTTAGAAGCAGGAAGACAATAATGATTAGAAACATGAAAGTAAAAGACTTCTTTTAATTCCTCTGCTTTTTAAGACTTCTTGGGTCTCTGGGAGATTAATAGTGGTTAATTTAATATCCACTTTAGATACAATAATTTATTCTTATTTACAAAAAGAACTTGACACAAAACTTGGAACAAACTAAAAAAATAACATTTCCAAGACTATAAGGCATTGTGTTCCTGCTTATCACTGTGTTCGCTGAGAGATCCCTATTAGCACAGGGCCACTCATCTTTTGACTTGGTATGAATAAAGGCAGGCACAGGCTTAGCACAAATATGGCTAAGAAATACTCTGCAGTGGGTTGTGTGTGACTTGTATTAGGGAGCACAAAATCAAATCATGCAGACAGCTCTGGAAGCACTTCTTCATTGGTTAGGATGGTGTAGGTAGATTTGGTCTAATTAATTTGGGAGAGAGAGAAGCACTTTGTGAATTCTTGATGTTCCTACTGGCCACAGTAGCTAGGATTTGGTGATGAGTGAATGTGCTTGGTACATGGCCTCATCAGCTTGTACATCATGCCATACAGTCATGACTGAATGCTCCCTGGATGTTCCCTGTCTCATTTGCACTGTGTAGTATCCAGCTGCATATTAAATTTTTGCACAGTGCTCACACCATGAGTATCTCTAAGATGTTACTGTTGTTTATATCTACCTTTAAGGTGTAAGTTATTAGAACAGTATTTGTTTAGGGCATTAGAACATTTTTAAGGTATTAGAACATTTTTTAACCATAAACTTGTTGTGTGGATGCCTATCCACTGGGACAAACTACAGAGTAATAACAGTAAATCAGCACTGAAATCTAGTTGTAGTAACTTCAGGTCCATTGTGATTTACTTTAAGTTGAAAGGGTACATATGAGGACTTTAACCAAATATCAGTAGCAGGAGTCCACAAGAATATCGATAAATCATACTACTCTGTGAGTGGATCCAAATTAATACCTCTCAAAGCTGAAATACTTCTACTTTAAAGAGTTACTGAAGCATTTTTAATGGCAAGTCCAAATAAAATGTAAATATTTTGGAGTATTTCAGTGGGATTTGGCTGTTGAAATTGAAGCACTCTCAGTTCAAAATAAACGAATGTATTTTAAACCCTCTTATTCAGGAGCTAAAGTATATGGGAATGCTGTTCACAGACAGGGGTTATTCAGAGAGGCTAACTTAAGGCTAGCTTTCATCTGTTCCTCTCTCAGTGGGGAAGGATGTGGGGAGAAGCTGGTTTAGAGACAGTCTTTAGCTTAAGTGCTCTGAATTTCTCCTTGAATAAGCTTTTATCTCTTTACTAGTTATGAGTAACCAAAGATTAGCTTCCTGGTGCTTGAAGTAAACTTTTTGAATATACCCCTCGTTATTGTTGATTCCTGACTGATTTCTCCACAATAGAAGTCTTCACCTCTTGCAGTTAAACACACAGTAACAGGAAAATAGAAGTCTTCCTACATAAAATATTATTTGGTCTGTATGAATATGATATCCTTTTTCTGTACTTACTAAACACTCTCAACACTGTCCTTATCAAAAGTCTTTTATACAGTCACTCTCCAAGTAAATGTTTCATATACAAAATAAAACATAGCTAAGTGCTCTCGGAACAGTTACATGTTATATGATCCTTCAACAGATGATAGGATAAACCCTGCAACAAGGTTTTTATTGGAAAGTAGAATGTCCTTTCAGATGGAATATTAAGTTGGAAGTTAAAAGTTTAAAAATACTGATATTTTAAATATATTATTGTGAGAAAATTAATTTTATAGTACAGATGCTCAGCCAAATAATTCTTCAAAGTAGCGTCACTGTGTGAATAAAGATACTGTGATAGGCACCATATCATGGAGTGAGACCTGACTGCGCCTATCCAAAAGTTAACTGTCTTGGACCACTCCGAACTACAGTGGGGAAACTGGTTAAAAAAAATCTAACAACAGATGTTTCTTTCTGCCTTTGGACTTAACTTGTGCCATTGAAGCTGTCTGTGAGTCCAGGAGCAGTCTTAATAGAATGGCTTCACTACCAAACCCTTATGTGTTGTAGGCGTTTAACATACCTTGAAGATGAAAAAAGAAAAAAAAGAAAGATAATAATACCTCCTGGATAAGGAGATAGAAGGAATGCATAAAGAAAAATTATAGTAGTCAGCATTGATTCCACTGGTCTTAACATTTTGGTTTGGAGCACTAGTGTGGTTTTGAAGAAAATCTCCCCGGTCTTTTTTACTTAGCATATGTCAGCTTTGTTTGAAGAATAGTTTTGGTTTGTGTTGAACTAGATTCCTCTGGAGGAAAATAAAGCAGAAGCTCTTTCCAGAAACACACCACAGATGCTGTGAGCACTGATGGAAATACAAGGATCTAAACCAATGGTTGGTCCCTTGAAACAAATGTGAACTACATGCAAGATTAAGTACAGAGGACAAGGCTGAATCTAGCTGATAGTAAACATGGGCCCCAGATAATACAGATGTAGGTATCCCAGTATCAACTGCTATGATCTAGTGCACTGCCTCTGTTGCACCGAATTGCTTGCTAATGAAGACATACTTATTATAGGCAGATATCTTGATATAGCAGCTGCCCAGCAGTCAATATATCCTTTGTAGACATCAAGGCAAGGAAGGGGCATTGACAGAAGATTTGCAGGAGGACACTGAGGTAGCCTTAGTTAATATAATTTAGTTTATTCATCTTGATAGCATGCTCAAGAGGAAAATGCTGCCACCCCATTAGCCTTGAAAGAAACTGGTCTAAGAGATGGTACAGCTTAGCCAATTTGATGCAGGCAGACTGGAATTAGAGCTAGGAGTTCTGAGTGCCCAGCTTTCTACTTACTCTTCATTTTCTTACTACCTTTCCTAAATGCTGGGCATAGACCTCTTTTTATTTGCAACTGCTTAAATGGGTTTTTAAAAAGCTGTAAATAGATCAGCCATGTCTGTATAAGACATTGCTTCTCTCACTTCTTTTAGCCGCTTTCTTCTGAGTTTTTGTTTCTGCCTATGCCCCAATTTTTCACACCTTGTTTAGACTTGTGTTTGCTGTAACTACTGTTTCAAGTTTCCTACCTCCTTAGGACCACAAAGCACTTCAAGAAAGGATTTCCATGTATTATATTTTGTTCTGAAAGCCTTATCTCATACAGACATATTTGCCATTTTCTTTTTTTTTCTATATATATAAAAAATAACATTTCAAAACCATTATATATGCTGGATTCTGCTTCCATAGCCTAGGTTAATATCTCTTTCTGAAACTGCAGACAATAAAGCATTTTCCCTAAGAAAAGTTAACAATGTGATAAATACTGATGCAGTGTTTCACAACAATTATTTCTTTTTTCATTGTTTATCATAATTTTGTCAACTTTCCGTATCATTCCCCACAATGCTTTATACTAGATTTTCTTTGAAAATTCCTTTCCTCTGAACTTAACATGAACTTGTCTGTAAAATATGGCCATAAAATGCCACCGACAAAACAAACCAAAATCCTCTATTCACTGATAAAAGAACACCCGGGTTCCTTCTCATCTCTCAAGAAAAAAAAAAAAAAGAAAAAGAAAAAGACTGAGTGTGTATAGAAAAATAATTTTCAATTGCAGGTATGAAGCAGACCATGAAGGCTGAGTAGAAAACTGAAATAATCAATCAATCGTGAGGATGTGGTTTAAGCCATATGCAGAGTTTGTGCTTCATTCCATTTGTTCTCACTGTACTGATGGCTATTTAGCAGGTAATGTCAGAAGTGCTGGGATTAGACTTGGTGTGATTGAGGGGGAGGAGGAGAATTGTGTTTCTGGAGATGCTCTGTGGGAGGAGAAGGATTATGCATGTGTCTTATGTAATGAGGAAGAGGCTGGAGAACTTGCATGTCTACGAGGAGGAGGTGGGAGAAGTAGCTTTTGATGTAAAGATGAGGGAATGGCCCTGGTCCTGATCCCTAGAGAAGGAAAGCGGAAATACATTACTTTCATGTATATCCCATTTTATATATTAGAGAAGGGGTTTTTTTTTGGATTTTTTTCTGGGGTGGAAAACAGCTGAATTATGAGAGAGGCAGGAAAGCAGGGGGTTGTGCGGGAAGGCTGGATTGTGCTGGTGCATTAGGTGGTTTACAAGAGAGGCCTGGGACAGGGCCGGAGTTGTGACTTGAGCTACCTGGAACCCTAATCTCTAAGTGTGGTATGTCCTCATGGTCATCCAGCAGAGAAGGGAGAAGGCAGAGAAGTCCCCGAGTGTCGGTTTCGGTGAGGTTTGGCTGCTGTAGCAATGCTCTCTGATGAGGAGCGGCCAGCTGGTGGTGCAGGGAGCCTCTGTACTCCTTGCCCCTTCCCAGGCTGCAGGGCCCTCTGCTGGGCTCAGCGAAGGCAGTTCACTGCCCTTTGAGGGGAAGATGGAGAGGGGGGACTGAAGCACTGCAGGATTGAGCGATGTGGGTTCAGAAGGGGTCATAGGGGTGACCCCCAGCCGTGATCTGAGACAAGTGAGCAGTGTTGTGCCATTTAGTTACAAGGCCTGTTTCATCAGGTGGTGCTGTTGTAGCCCCAGTGGCTCAGGCAAGGAAGGGAGACAGCACTAACAGCCCGTAGTTTGCGGTGGTCGTTGGTGTGCTGTGGCCACCATCCCAGCCAACACCTGGCTCATTTTGGAGTAGCAGCAAGCAGAGACATCTTGTGAGACGTCATGGGTGAGTCTGTCCTATGTAGGAGGAGGAAGGCTTGCAGCCCCGTGGCCCATGTTTGCCAGCCAAGTTGTAGCCGGCGATGCTGGTACTCAGGCTGCAAATGTCTTCTCCAGCTTCCCTCAGAGAGCCTATCTGTGTGCGCTTTTATCCTTCCCTTGGGGCTCTGGCTGATTGGAAGAGCTGTTTGGGGGAACACAGTGGGGGTCCCTTGTAGCAAGCCTCAAATTTGATATGTAGTGGCAGTGAATGTCTTTCCCTCTGCTGATGACTGTTTACTTTTCTGATGCTGGGAAATCAGTCTTAAGCAAATGTGAGAAGAGTCATAGGAAGCATCATGGGGAAACTGGATAAGGTTTTTGGTTTTAACTCTACCTCTGCTCCACCAGCCAGCAAAAAGTCTGTTGTTTCCAAATACAAGGGCTGAAGCACATCCGTCCCAGAAGACCAATTACAGATTAAGACTCCATAGTCAATGAGGATTCTGTCTCTGAAAACTCAGGCAGGAGCTACTTTTCCAAAGTGATTGAGTTATAACAGTTTAAAAGATTTTCAGAGGCAGTTGCAACAGTCTAAGACCATCTACACAGAAAATTATGGCTCAGCTGATATGCGGCAACTCATTATGCTGTGGTAAGTGTGTCTCACCATCATGTCTGCATATGCTTCATAGATACGTTTATCCTGAACATATTAACATTCATTCTCTGTAATGTTGAGTTTATGCTTCGTACAGCTGAGTGAAGAAGGCAAAGATAGTCTGAAAGACTACCCCCAGGAACTAAGTAACAATAAATCAGAGCCTGGATGCTTTTATATTCTCTTTATTTTTTACAAATGCTGCTTAGACTATAATAACACCTAATTAGGAAACTCAGCTGTTTCATAGTGCTTTTTACTCGTAGATTTCAAAATACTTTATCAAAGAGGTAAGTTACTATTATTCCTGTTTTATGGGTGGAGAAATGATAACAGAAGTGGTTAAGATCACCCACCCAAACAAAGATCAAGCTGGAATAATACATGTTCATGTTTTTACTCTGTAGCCAGTATATTACCCATTGAATCCCAATACTGTTTTCATAAACATGAAATTTTGAAGAGTTCTGAGGAAAGGACTAGGTTCAGTGCTGATTGTTCAGGGTAATCAGAACTGAACCGAAAGATCTCCGAGAGTCTGTGATGAATTGCAGATTCCCAGGGGAGGAGATGATTAAGAGACCTGTCCTCTCCCGTGCTTCTACTAGTAAACATGCCTGAAAGAGCATATGTGATGTGTGGTTTCTTGTACTTGGCCCTGCTTTCAGCACGAGAAAAGGGATCTCAGGTTAGGCTCAGGTAAGGCTCCCTACCAGTTCCTGGCTTGACCTACATTATTTAGAAAATCTCCACAAGACTCTATATTGGTGTTAGTAGAAGCCAAACAAAGCCCTGAGAGACACATACATTATAAAAGGGATTGTTTTCAGTATGTTCAAGTGTCTGATTTTTGTGTTTGGATCTAGGTTTGGAATTATTTTTATTTTTTGCGTAACTCCTGCAATACTTAGTGGCTGAGATGTTGTAGAAGATACCTATTTAGAGGCTAGGGGAATTTACCCCTTAGACATTGTGAAGCAGCAATGATTTTTTTTTTTTTTAAGAAGTAGAATTATTTCTGGAGAACTATCAAAAATAAATTAGACTTTATTGCATCATCTGTGTAACTCAGAGAAGGTGTCACAAGTAGTCAGGTCCAAAGGGAGGTCAGTGATGGAACAAAGAGATGACAAAGCTTACCATACACCTTTTAATACCTGTGGATTTACAGTAGCTTTTGTTTTCTTGTGCCGTTGGTTTTTTCCAGCATCCTCTATTGAAAAAAAAAAATTACAAAAGGTTTCAATACACAGTAGTTAATTACTGTATTACATCTCTAATTAAATTCTTGGAGACTCTGCACAGTATGATGTCCATGCCAAGAGGGACATATACCGTTCTTAAGTGAATACATGTTCTTGTCAAGTTAACTTATCCGCATTTTACTCACATGAAATATTCCTCATCTCTTGCTTCTTGACACACGTGACTGATAAATGTTTTAAAGGCACATTTAACATTGATATTTTTGTCATATGAAATGACAATGGCTTCAATAATTCCCAAATTTTATTTTATAGAAAGTGACACGTTATGTGATGGCAGATTACCCAGACCATAATGTAAGCCACACACTGGTAGGAATATATATTGCATCAACACTTGGTCTTTGTGTGATTCAGACCTTGACTTCTAATGTTTCAGCCACATGTGAGTAGCTAGACCTAAAGAGTGTTAATATTACAACATATCTTATAAATATCATGGACATTCAGAATATTCAGAACTTAGGTTCCTCTATCTGCTATTCAGTTTTCATTGAGACATTTAGTGAAGAGGGATTTTTTCTTTTTTGTGATCGAGTTATCTGAGAAGGGAGATACAGTGGAAAGGTAGCCACATCTTTATCAACTCATTTGCAGATTTAAATGAAGTGTAATGTATGATTTGATTAATCGTTCTGCATTTTTTATCACGTCTGTCAAGGTCATAGGTAAATGTTTTGTTCAGATTTTTAGATAAACATTTTAGTCCTTGTTGTATGTGTGGATAAGTCTGTCTCAAACAGCTTTACTCATGAGAGAACTTCTGTATTCACAAACCAGTAATTTTGTTTTCACATTGAAATAGATGGGAATGATCATTCTGCTTGACCTTAGAGTTCCATTAGATCAGATGTCTCCAAGAATTATGTGTATGTATGTAGCTTAATGACAGTGAAATTCAGCTGAATGAGCTTTGTGTTGGCCTCATTATTCATTTGATATTAAGCCTTTGTATTACACTATGTCAATACTTATTCTGACTTTCAGCTTAGTACTTAAACACCTGGCTAACTTTAAGGACTTCAGTAAGCACTTATTCAAATGTTTAAAGCTGGGCACTTGCTGAATATGGACCTATTTATGTCACAACTAAATACGAGTGCAATATTTAACAAGTATGTACTTTTGGCAGCAATCAGATGGATGGTATGGTAACTACATTTATATAATAATATATCATCTATATAATATCTGCATCTATATCACAATCATGTATATTATATATATATATATGATATCTATCATGTCTATATCATAATACGCATCTCCATTTGGAAACACTGCAAAGCAGCCAAATAGTGAGTCTTGATGATGGCCATGATAAGTGGGAAGAAATAGTTCATGCAGTTAGATAGCATATCCCAGGCTTGGTTAAAAATGTGGTCATGTGCTTTGATGCTTTTATTTGACTTTTTACATGAATTGTAAGTAAGCTTTGGACTTAAACTGCTGTTCAAAGCTGCCAGAAATTGCTTTGTTCAGTTTATGGTGGTGCAGCGTGCTGGCCAAGGCATCAGTGAGAACTGTGTACGATGGTTTGAGGGTTTATTTATTTTACTTTGTCTGTCTGTCTTTTCCTGTACAGTTAGCTGTACATTATTTTTTGTTGTTGCTTATTTTATATTTTCCTATGTGGGTCAATTTGAAAGCGACAAGACCTCTGAACCTAATATTGATGAAGATGTCAATATATAGAATACATTGCCTTCCAAGCTGATGACATGAGGCCAAACAGGTTTAACTTACTACTGTGAGTAAACAAGTGGCAATTCTGCCATGAGTAAGTGAAGCAGAGTTTGGCCTTTTTCTATTTATGCAGTATTTATGAAGTGAAACGTCCTCATAGGTGAGGAAGACCTATTACAGATATTGCTCAGGAGCCAGTGAGAATTAACTAAGGACATGGGACTTGAGTCTATAGCTTTGCGTGGACAAATGTTTTAAAGAAGTGGATGTTGGGTTTTTTCTTTTGTTTTTGCCTTTTCCTTATCTTAGACAATATTTTGAGAGAAATTAATTGCTCTCTTTTGCTGGTCAGCTTCAGTTCTTGGTTTTCATTGAAAATAAAAAGCCTACATCATTTCTGTTTCTGTTGGGTCAAGCTGAAAGCTAGTGAAGTCAAGAGAGTTACACTGATTTAAATGCCGCTGTGTTGATTTGTGAAAGTTGAAGTGCTGGCCCGTTATACTTTTCAATAACCTTTAAAAACCCCTCTGTTCTTGTCTTTTTCTGAATCAGAATGAAAAAGAAAGCTTTCAGGAATTTTCACTTGGGGGAAAAAAAAAAAAAAAGAGAAAAAGAACCCACCCTTCCAGAAGTCAAATCTAACCTTGAGAGAAAGACACCACTTCTGAGTAGTTCATAGCTGAGAGGTTAACATACTCCCACAAGGCATGTGGAGTCGTGGTTCAGGGCTCTCATCTGAAGCAGAACTGGGTGAGCGCTTGGCCTGCTGGCCTGTGGGGTGTTTTGGGGGGTGGATTTTGTTCTGTTTTCTTCAATTCAGTTACTCAGTTATGCTGGGCTTGAGCATTTTGCTATTGAAACTAGCCTGTTCCCATTAAGAAACATTTTCAATTAAAATGCATTTAATTGAAAAAGTAAGTGTGAGTAATATTGCTGGGTAAATTCTAGTTAGTCTATTTAATACAGCACTGGGATGGGAGAGAGAAAAAGTTGCAGCAGCTGAACAAGTAAATCGTTTTAGCCTGTGAGGAATGGACACTTACCCCCATCGGGAATCCCTTGAACTCCAGTAGAAGGGGAAGGAATCTGCACTAGCAAACTGCCTTGCAGGCCTGTCGTCTGAAAATTGAATTTTTGCTGTAGGAAGGAATCAGCACTAGAAACATGTAACTGGTGACCTTTGATTTTATTATTTCTTGTTACACTTCCATAGATCTTTTTGTTACCGATTTTATTTGGAAGAAAGTACTTTGCCTGGTTTTCCACTTCAACTGATACGTAACTTCACTGCAAATGTAGCATTGTTTCCTAGTCCTGTAATTAATACTTTTTTCCTTCCTTAAAATGGAAGTTATTTGCTCTGGCAGAATGAAATGCCACTTTCGGAACTGGAGATCTACACTCTGCATTTTGTTGTAACAAAATGAGAGATCAATTTTGTTTGCTCACAGTCATCTATGTTCAAGAACTGTCCCACAGAGCAAGGTGAGATGGCTCAGAGGTTTCAGTGCACGAGAACTGCTGATTTTTTCAGTAGCAGTCTGCAGCTTTGCTTTTTCCATGAGCCAAAGCACACTGAAATAGGGGAAGGATTTCCACTGACTTCCGTGCTACTTGTATCAAATGCTCCGTCCTGTGCCTCTGTCTTTAGAGGTTATGATAATCCTGGCTTAAAGCTGTATGTTGTCTGGGAATGGTAAAGGTGTTTCTTTACCATTTGTTAGTGCAGAATCTCACATGATGAGGCCTTGTTTTTGGTCAAGGAGTCATAAGAAGTAATGAAATACAAATGATGTCCAGGAGCAGCATTTACCATCCTGTTATAATTCCTGTGAAATATACTTTGGTCCAGCTGGACCAAACTGGGAGCTTTGGCATAGCTGCCTTAAGTTATGACAGACTAAATCAGAAGCTTTTCCATTCCCTTTTCATTTATCCTTTCCTTCTTCTTTTCCCCCTTAATTTTAAATATTTCTATGTTGAAATAAATCATTGACACACTCGACCATTTTTAGTGTTGATTTTTGAACCCATTGTTCCTTGTTTAAAGAAGTGCATTTCACATGAGGTCCCTGTTCAAAGTGAATATATATGATACGACAAATTGTTTCAACACTTGCTTGCAAGGCCAATAAAAAGAGATGCTGTAGTGCAAATTACCCTTGCAAATGCTCTCTAAAAAGCTAATAACATTTTTTCCCCCTAAAGGATAGTTCCCAGCCATAAGGAGAGTTTCTCTTTCATGTTCATTTGCCACACAGATTTGTAAAATGATCCCAAATCCTTGCATAGGCTGTGAGGGATTGCAGCTTTGAACTGCTGAATTGGAAAAGCTATTAATGGAAGAGGAAAAGTTTTCAATTTCAGTCAGCTTGGGTCAGGATGGTATAAACTGCGCCCTCCAAGTTTTGGTGTAAGATGGAAGGCTGTTTCTTCTTTGTTGATAATTTTCATAGTAAGATTCACAAGGTTTTCTGTTAAAGGCATGAAATGAGATGATAAGAATATAAGGAAAAATCATTAACATATTCACTGCTTTATTTTATTTTTCAAGTAAAAACCAGTCATTTTAATTTGCTTTCTGTGGAACATGGTATAATTGGAAACTTTTCAAAACCAGAACTATTAGGCAAGTGGTCAAAATCATCAGAGGAAAGGTCCAGCCATTCTGCAGCAGAGGTCATCCTCCACACGGGCCTGCGGGCACCACCAGGGATGGTCGTTTCCCTGTCAGCTTTGTGCGCTGGCACATGGTATTTTCTCCTTCTGTAAAATCCACGGCAGTGTAAAGAGGCAGCCATGCAGTTCTCCCTCATGTTTAGCCCTGTAGTGACTGGGGGTGGAGGTGGGCTGCGTAACCCCCCAGATCAGCAAGCTGTGTTCCCAACCCTACAAAAATCCTGGAATTCTTCCACCCAGGGATGGTTTCCAACTACGCACACTTTCCCTTTTTAATCGGACCGGCGGTGGCTTGTTGATTGTAAAGGACTTCAAAAATCGGAACTTGGCCAAATTACTTCTCCTTCATGCCATTTTGACAGAAGGCTTTCACAAAAATTAAACAGTAAATAACTCCTGTGAAATTGCATCTTGTATTTACTGCTTTTAGTGATGGTGGGATAAGCGATCAACTGGAAGCCAAGCAAGCTGAATTTGTGTGTTTATGTGAAGAATGGCTTCCACCGACTTCTCCTGCAATGCTGCTCTACACGCCCTGGATATACTGGGAGGGGGAATCTATCTGTAAATGGAATGACTGTTTGCACTCCTTTTCTTCCCAGTCTCTGTAAGTGACTCTGAAACTCACTGGCCGGTAAGCACTGGGTTTGGAGCACTGACTGATCTTGTACGCATTCCCACCAGATACATGGTGGTACCAACCCTCAGTTGTTTCCAGCCTCTCTTGGACTTGAAGGAGTGGGACAGAGGGTTTGCCTGTAAAAGGCTCCTTAGCCTTACCTTGCATACACTGAGATAAATGGTGAAATAGTAGCTGCTGTTTCCACTCCCCTAACTGTTCATGACATCCTTTTGAAGTGGAACATGTGTGGTGCTGTGTTCTGATGGAGCCAGCCCTATCTCCTTCCCTCGTTTCCTTTCTGCTGTTAATCTGGTAACTGACCACTTATCGCATTTATTATCTTTGTAATTGAAACTGAGAAAGCCTGTGGCAGGTAAGCCCTGTGGGTCTGTGTGCTCGCTCTGATTTCTCCTCCCGCAGCCCTAAAACCACAACCCTTCCCCCTCTCCCTGTAACAGCAAGCCCTAAACACAAATAACTCTCAGAAGCCTGATGCTACTATATATTTGATTTTGTTTGCAAGCTTGTCTTATGACCAGCTCTCAGCGTGGGAAGAAGCAGGGAGTGGGGAGATGGAGAGAGAGAGTTGTTGCAACATATTTTAACATATGTGCTTTAGGCCTCTTGGTGGACTCCCTCTTGGGAAGAGGGGAGGGAGCGTGCCCCTAAGCAGTTGGTTGGCTTTGCTTGTTTCTATAGCAGCCTGAACGAGGAAAATCATGTTTTAACACTAATATATTCAACCAAAAACCCCTAACAACTACAGGAGGAGTCTCTTTTATTATTATTAAAGAAATTGCATTAAAGATGAATGAGCATATATTGGAATAATTATGTTTTAAGGTGTGTAACATGAAAAGGTACTGAATGGAATATCGACTGTTTTGTAGGAACAGTAATAATGAGATTTCTGTCACCTAATCTTACAATAATTGGGTTATTACTATGCAAATGAAGGTATTACTTAAAAAAAAAAAGAGGAGGTAAGACAGATCCTTGAGGCAGCCATTTATCTATCCTTAAAGCTATGCTGTCGATTCTCTTTAGGCCGAAGATCCTTTTTTAAACAATTTGGAGATGCTAATTTCGTTATTTTTTCACCTGTGTTTCCTACTAGAATGTTTTTTATTCTTCCCAGGTAGCAGATCAGGAGTGGTGGTTTTTATATATTTTCTAGTCTCTTATGGATTCCTTTACAAATAATTAGATCAAATAATTATGATTATTACCTTTTTGTCCCCTCTTTCTTTTAAATAAAATAATGATTTTGCCTGAGATTTTTGCAGCAGGATCACAGAGAATATACATAAATTATTTTTATCTTCCTTTCCCTTTAGCGAAGTATTATTGAGCAGCTTGCTACAGTTTTCTTGATTTCCATTAGTTATTAAAGTTTACTTACTGGCCAGTTATTGGCCTTGAAGAGGATTGGAGAGTGCTCAGCATTTGTGTTTTTTAGTTCAAGACTTTGATAGCTTTTACGGGGTCTGCCAGAGGCCTGATGGCATTTGCTCTGCCCCTGATTATTAGGAGTAATATTTAAGATCAGGCTACCAATGGGAATTTCCTTGTTTCTGTGTGAGTCTTAGTTCCTTTGCAATGCATAATATTTGTAGAAATTTTATTTGTGGCTGAAAAGGTGCTTATGAAGGCTCTCTGAAGCCTCAGTTTCTGCACTGTGAATGCTGTTGTTATGAAAGGTAGTGCAATTCAGATTTGCGTGGTTATGCTCAGACATGCTGCACTCACGCTTCTGATTGTAGAACACGTATCTCCTAGGAGGTGCTGAGCACTTGTAACTCCCACTGACTTCAGCATTCCCAGTTCTATGTTTGTATCAAGCGTACAGATGTGTCACTGCACTAATCCAGAATTTGACTTCCTCTGTCAGCAATTTACTTTGGAAAGCAAAGCAAGATTTAGCGGCTGGATTTCAAGTCATTATAGTGTGTTACTCCATCTCAAACCCTCTTGTAGTGCTTCCGTTGGTCTTCTTTCTAGCAAGTTCATGGTGACTCTCGCTTTCTCCCTTTTTGGTTCACTGCTCTCCCACTCGATTTTGAAGCCTGGTTTTGGTTACACTTAGTTTTAACACTTTCAGATCTTTTTCTTTTCTTTTCTTTTTTCACTTAATGCATGACTCCCAAGAGAAGCGGAGGACTGTAGTCAGCCAGAATGGGGCACAGAATTACCACTCAAGGTCTTACCCCATCGCAGTGAGCAGCTCCTCTGTGGCTTTTTGCAAGCAGCTTAATCTCTCCTCATTTTCTGTCTCTAGTAGAAGTGGGATGTAGCTATACCTAAAACTCATCTTCCCTTTGAGTAAAGGAAGTGATATTACCTCACTATTTACCTGCTTATATTCTGGGGTGAATAACAGCATACTGAGAACACTTTAATTGATTAAAAAAGCATAAATGAATCGGGGATTTCAAGGTGATTTGCTTCATGAATTATTAACAAGTTTATTAGGAATGCTGAGTAATTTTACAAAACATACTTTGATAATGCTCTAGGTTTTGCAACACTGTGAAATATTTTGTATTACTTGTGAAAGCAATTGTGAGGTGCTGCCTGTGAAAGGGGAGGATGCTTATGTGATACAAGTCACTGCCAGTCCATATCTCACGCTGCCGTAACTCCCCTAAGCGTATGCTGCCAGTATCATAGAATCAAAGAATGGTTTGGGTTGGAAGGGACCTTAAAGATCATCTAGTTCCAAACCCCCCCCAGACAGGGACACCTTTCACTAGACCAGGTTGCTCGAAGTCCCATCCAACCTGGCCTTGAACACTGCCAGGGATGGGCCATATTCTTGCATCTTCCCTCACGTAGTGTTTAAGCCTACTGAAAGGTGGCAATCCTCTGCACTCCTTGATGCACATCATTTGTAAAGGAGAAAGGTTGGTGAAAGCTCTGAACTTCCACAATGTCCTCGAACATAAAAAACAACTAACTACACATTAACAGCGATGTGGGGTCACACTTGGATGTTTCATAGTACCTGACATCCATCCAAGAGAAAGCTGTTAAGCTATTAGGGATTCACAAAGTCTTTTATTGACTTTTAACTGACAATTTCTCCTATGCTCAGTGTATTAATTCTTTCTTGATTAACAGCTCTGGAGCAAACTGAGCCATTGACCTCATGGATCCCAGGTTGTTTGACTTAATAATCAGGAAGAGTCTGTCTGTTTAGCTGGGTGTGCCTGAAAAAAACAAGTTGTAGCCTTTGTTTAGATCTGAATCATAACAGCATATAGTGAAAGAAAATGCACGGCAAAATAACAAGATGTCCAGAAAATGCACCATAGAAATAGCAAGATGTCCAGAAAAAAAGAAAGACCTGCACAATTTCTTCCTATCAGGGCCATATATATAGGGCCATTACCAAGTTACCCACTTGTTAACCCCTAAGCCTTTACTGCACCATTGCTCCTAAGATGTGGTATGGTTGAACTAGCTGCAGTGAAATAAAATAATACTAAACCATTTTCCAGAATTCACAGTAAAAGAAAAAAATGTTTGAAGCTCAGAAAGAGGATTTTGTTTAAGATTTCAATTTAACACATATGCATCCTGCCCTGGTGATTGCTGGTGGTTGCCAGGAAGTTCTCCAAGAAATCTGCAAAACGTCTAGTCTGTGTAACAGACGGGAGAGCTGGAAAAATTGTGTGAAAGTCCAGAGAGTTTTAGATTTCTTTCTCTCTTTTCCCCAGAAGGAGTTTTGGACCATTTAGATAAGATGTGTGAATGTTAAATTCTCTCTTTACACCCATTTGAACAAAACCTCTGAGCCTTTATTGAGTCTGTTCTTCCCTCGCAGTTACAGGTTGAGAACAGGGTGAACTCCTAAGCAAGCTGTGCATGACAGAACTGATGAGCGAACAAAATAAGCATTCCTTAGGCAAGAACTGAAATTTGAGCAGCTACTTAGTATGCTTTGCTTAGTATTGCTGCTATATTTCACAGCACTGAAGACCTATGGGAGAACACAGGAACATCTCCTGACTCTGCTGTGACTCTGTGGTGCAGGAGTGCTGGCTCACCTAATGGAGTGATGGTGATCCAGTGGTGGCACTAATTAACTGATGAAATAAAAAATACTACACTGAGGTTGCATTTCCTCTTTACTGGGTGACCATTACTCTTCTGACTGGGGCCATGATTTCCCATGCTAGCAATGGTTCAGAGAGCAATAGTGGAAGGGAGACCCACTTTGATCTTATGTCTGCTCCAGGTTCCTCCAGCTTCATATACCTCAACACCTGGCTGTACCTTCACCACTTTTAATTCCACCTCTTCCAAGCGTCCTTTAGCAAACCGCCCTTCTCTACATGGCCCCAGGCTACCTCTGCAAGCCTGGAGAAAATCAGAGCAGCAGTTCCAAATTAAGCTGATTTAGCTAAATGCCAGCACCTGAGCTGAGGGGTCAGTAAAGTTGGGTCTGCAGCAGGTGAGTTCTTTCAGTAGGTGTGCGCACCGAGGGTCTGGAGGAAAATGTGGGTAGTAGCGTGGAAAGGGGCTGGAGGTCCTATGCAGGTACTTCACTTTATTGCTCTTTTTCTTAGTTTAATTTGCTGTCAGTCTCTTAAAGTTGCTATATACCATTTGATAACTATTACTAGGTAGGAGGTGCAAGTTGGTGTTGGTCTACAATGAACTGAACTTGTTGGTAGGTAGTTTTACTAGCCAGATGGAAGGAGTGGTGTTTCATTGTGGGGATTTTAGTTGGTTTTTTTTTTTCTTCCTGTTAAAACCCATAATGATTTTTTTTAAATCACTCATTGAAGAGCTTGCATACTGAGCATAGAAGCATGCTATGATCTTTTCTAATGCCTTTGACTTTAACTGTAGATATCCAGCAGTTCCATTAGATACTTCATAGTCTGTCTCTTTTGAAAGGCAAATGAAAAAAAAGTGCTGTCCCATCAGTGTGTCTGAAGTCACTGTATTTGAGTCTTCAGTAGCAGACAGAAAAAGGTTTTAACGGTTGTAAGATAAGCAAAACGGGCTGAAATGTGTGTTTAGATAGAACAAGATTGGTTGGGAGTGAGATGTGGGAGTCATCAACACAGAGGTGGTGAATAGAAGCCATCATTCCTCAGTGATGTGAAAATACAGAACTATAATGCATATAATTGCGCAGATACTACAGGGACATTAAAAATACAGAGTGTTTTATGTAACATAGCAATTTATAAGAATGCAGTAGCAGTTAGTGTGAGGATAGTGAGGAAACCCCATAATTATTTGGGATATGATGTTAATAGATCCAATAGTAAGCTGAGATGTGGCTCTAAATAATTCATTTGTGGTTTACTTTTTGCTTGTTTTTCTGGCTGTCCTCTTTTCTCTCCCTTTTTATTTCTCATTTTAAAGTCTGTCATCCCTTTCCTTTCTCGCTTACTGATAGGTGATTTCACCCTCCTGTGTGATGGCAGGCAGATGGCTCTCTCTGCAAATAATACTTAATGCTGTTCTGTCACTTGGCCACTGAGCAGTGTTGTAGCAGTAGGGCAGTTGAACTCGTTGTGTGAAAAGTATTAAAGTGCTTGGCTTCTTCTGGTGCAAGGTTTGTGATTCCAGGCTTGCTCACAAATGTGCTTTTTCCCGGAAGACTGTGCAAAACACTTGCTGAGGCACCAGGTCAGCTGTTAAAAGCTAATTCTCAAATGGGTTCAGCTCTCTGTCTGTATGTGGGTAACCTATAAGTGGGAGTAATTTAGAAATTTAGCCAGACAAAAGTCCGTGCCGCAAACCAAATGAAGATGTTATTATACATTCATGATGCATTGTTTTTCTGCATAGTCAAGGATGATGATACTGGGTTCATATCAAAAGGATATGTGTGAAGATGTAAGTGTTTGTAGATTTCAACCTGAAAAAATAAAATACTCTTATCTTAATTTTGGCACCTGACTGAAAATATTAATGGATGATATGGGGCAATGTTCTTGCAACTAAAAATATGAATGAAAAGTAGCTTTTCTTGACCTTGAATCTCTGATCTGGGTGAAGTATCACGAATGACTCCTCAGAGATGGGAATAGTGAAGATTAGAGCTAGCATTATACATATGATGAATTTTAAGCCCCTGGTCTGTTCATTGGTTGGGATTTTTGCCCTTCTCCCACTTCACAACACTGACTGCTTTTCAGTGTTCATGCAAAACGTAGTTCTGTTTTATGTTGCATGGTTTCATATCCCTATAGTTTCTCTTAAGAGTTCAGGCTTTGAATAAAACCAAAACTCCAGAATGAAACTCAGCTGAAACCACCACATTCTGTATGATTTCCGCCAAAGCCCATAAACAGACCTGGGTTCACTCTATGTTTAGCCTGAATACACAAAAAGTTACTGAAAACTTACTAAAATGTTCTGTAAAACTGGATTCCTTAGATTTACTTGTATCCTGATATGCTGTTTTCAGGCTTGAGTGTAGTAGTGAAGTCACAAAATTTTTGAACTGTTCTTCAGTTCAAATGACTTTTGGGAGCATAAGGTTTCATTTTGACCTATGAAATTGCTTAAACTGGCCTGAAACATCTACCTCAAGTGCCCCTTTCTTGCTTGCATGGTTTGCTAGAGATAAAATAAGGAAAAAAACCATACCTTGCCATGTCCTGTGATGGGAAGGGTGCTAAGTGCAGACTCTTCTCAAATGTCCCTCTTAATCACCCCAGATCTTGCCATAGATATGTTAATTTTTGTGGAGTTGTGTTTTCCCTTTTTAACAAGGGGGGAACCTGTTGAATGAGTTAATAGCGTGAACAGTAACAGAACCTCTTGAGGTTCATTTTTACATTACTAGTACCATAATCTTCTGGGAATTAATTTTTATAATATGAATGAGGATCACTTTGTGTTTTGATTTTTCACACCTCCTCCCTTTCCTCATCTTCCCCCTCCCAAAAAAAAAAAAGTCATTTGTAACCAGACTGTGGGTACTGTTGGATAACTATGAGAAGTGTTGAACAAACATGCACTCTTTGTGTGTATAACCACTCACTGAGCCTTCTTTCTCACAAGCTATGTGGAAATGCTTTGAATCCATAAAGAGCCAGACCTTTACCTTTAAACAGCTTCCAGACTTTTCCCTTGTTGACAGTGCTTCTGGGCCCAGGAGTCACACTTCTGTTTGTGAGCCTAGCTTCTCTTGATTTAATTTTGGTTAGGCTTGTGACCCCAGTTGTCAAGGCCTCCACCTCTGAATAGGGAGTCACTGGGTCAGGCAATTTGTGTTCTGGCAAATTGCCATTTGAGTAATTACATACTGTTTACTTTTGATATCTTCTTTGACTTCAAATCTGGGAGCAATTCCACTTCATTTCTTGTTGTGAAGTGGTGCTGTTGCTTGGTTGTTACAGTCTATTTTAGAAGAGGGCTGCCTCTTGAGTAGCTGGTGGGGGAGGGGGAGAGTGATGCCTGTTCATAAGCTGTAAATGATTGCGGGGCACTTTGGATTGCAGGGAGTTTGGTGTCTGTGGGTGCGTATGTTCATGCATGTATGTTTATATATAGTTGGTAGACTTGGCCAAGCAACAGTTGTAATGAAGCTAATAACATCAGGGTATAACAGATATGATCTTTGAAAATAGTGAATTGAGATGGTGAGCTTGTCCTTCTGCATCTCCATGCATGACAGTGGGGTGCTCTGTAGGGATACCAAATCTCTAGTTGGGTTGTAATGGGAAAATTCATTTGTGGATGCATGTTTTGGGTTGCTTTTTATCTATTATTTGTGGTGCTTTGTTGTTTTTTTTTTTCCAGAAAATGGTAGTTTAATTTATATGTTTACAGCGTCCTCCTGACCCACCTTATCTTTGCTTTGGGAAAGTTGGTTTGGGGGATTTCTTTGACAGTAATTCAGTAGATGACAATATTACAATCCAAACTCAAATCTTTAATCCCTTGCTGTACCTAATGTAAGGAATTTTCCCTGCCCATGGCAGGGGGTTTGGAACTAGGTGATCTTTAAGGTCCCTTCCAACCCAAACCATTCTATGATTTTATGAATAAGTACCATTTTGATTTAAACTTTCCTTAAAGAGTTTGTTCCAAGATTTTTTTCAAACCAGAGAAACAACTTATAATTGTCTAATGGCTGGACTTGATTATCTTAAAGGTCTTTTCCAATCTAGTTGATTCTATGATTCTAATTCTGGTTGGATTTGCAGTTTTAAAAAGGTGAAGATCATATTTATTCTTGTAAGGCATCAGGATCCAAACCTTGGCTGATATTTGATGTTGGATAGAAACAACAGCCTAAATCAATACTGAAATCTTCCTCCTGACCCGTTTGCCACCATTATATTAATAACTGTCATTTATGTAACATCTTTCATCACACTGAATATCCAAGCAATTTACAAACACGTGCCCTGATTCCTCAGAGAAATCTGCAGTTAGTCAGGTTTAAATTTGTCTGGGGTCACAGAGGTTAATAACTCGATTCCTTCAAAAAGTGCCGCAGTTTTAATGACCACAGCCCTTAGGACCTCTGAGACTCTCATGCCGAACCCAACACCTCTGTCTGCGGGGTGCCTGCAGCTCCATGCTGGCATGCCGACTGATTCATGCAGCCCAGTGCGGAGAGCACTACCTCGTGGATTAGTTATGCTTTCTGCAGGACTTTTGTTTTTTGGGGGGTTATTTCTTCCCTTTTTCAGAGGCCATCCATCTCCATACTTGCCCGTTGTGACATATGGGTCTTTTGGAGATACGGGTGGGTCAGATACCAGGGTGATAGGGTATGTTTGTGTGTGATTTAATTAAAAAAAAAAAATAAAATGTGGGGAGAGAGGGGGAAATATGGAACCATAATACTTCCAAAACTGAGTTTTGGCAGGTAACTTACCTGATGGGCTTTATCCTAATATTTCAAAAGAGTGATGATTTTAAATTACATTGGATTAGCAGAAAGCTGGGGGTGTTTGTGCCCTGATGATTCTGAAAATAGATATTTATGCAGATGAGCCTGATGTGTGCGTGCCACAATTCACCACTGCCTAACTCCAGATGTCAAGCACTTCAGTGTTCCCAGTGCATAGGTCTAAAATATGTTTGTGCATAACATAAACTTGGTTTCACAACCCCTCACATTTAGACTGATTATAGGAGCTGAGCTACATCTGTGTACTTCCTGTGTGACTTCTTGTTCAGGAAGGTCTCCAAAAAGATTGAGAAAAGGAGTATTTCATTCATTGCTTCTGAGGTTTATGAGATTAGTCTTTAAAGACATAGATCTTATTGTAACATGTAGGACTTCTTTGTTTCATTATGACGCGTGTATTTTATATGATGGTATTAAGATACTGATGTATTTAAAGAGTGTTCAAGGATCTTCTTAAACTGGGCCTTAAGTTGTAAGCAGATACATAGAGCTTTTGAGGAAAGTAAGTATATTCTCCAAGATAGCAAATGGGAAAGAAAAAAAAAAAGTGCTAGTAATTAAACTGTATGTACAATAATTACACCCAAGATACCATGTTTAATGTTTATATTTCCCTGTTAACTTACTATTATCTGCATTCATGACCCATTCATAGATAGCTGCATATTTATCCAGATAGCTAGTAAAGCAAACATACAATTGATGAGATTTTGACACTGTTGAAATCATTACAATGAAGCTGGAATTTTATCGTATATATACAAGTAGAGAGTATTATTGTAAGTGCTCTTACAGAATATTCTCATATGAACTATGCTGTAAAATGTCACAGTAAAATGTAGCTGCAAGGCTATTTGAATTAGTAATTTAGGTAATATAAATATTATTTTACGAGGTTTATCCATTTATCAGTACTTTCCAATTCTGTCATATCCTAGAGAAATGCTTTTGCAGTAGACAGAGACAAGTATATATGTACAATTCAGTATCTTGGTGGGGGGAAGTGCTCCAGAGCAGTTACTTTGATGGTTGTCTTCTGCCAGTGTGACTGTAGTTTGTATAACTACTATATTTTTAATAAATATACTTTTTTCTTTTGGCAATTTTATACAAAATACAGATCAAAGGGAGAAATTGGTACAGTACTTGTCACTGGGGTTATAAGAAAGCTTGTCACCTGTGCTTGAGGTGTTGTCTTAAAATACCAAAGAATCTCTCATTAAAAATAAAATGCTGTAACTCTCAATATTGCAGTTTATAATAGTATTATTCTACAGTATTTGGGGCTGCTAGTAACAATTTTGCCAAGAATATTGTGTCTTGTTCCTAAATCTGTCTTGGGCTAAGCAATCCAAGCCCTGCAGTGGGAGCTGGTAGCGCTGAGCTCTCCGAAGCATCAGGCATAAGGCAGTAAGTGACACAGCACTTGAAGCTGGCACAAGTGGAGCTTGATTTGAAAGTGCATGTCATGAAACAGCATTAGGCCTTTCTATAAATAGAAGCTTTGCAGTAAGTCAAGCCAAAGACAGACCAGTTAGTAATACCCTTCTCTGGTTTTGGGGCATCAGGCATTGGAAGCTTGAATATTTGCTATTTCTCCTGTAACAACAGTTCATCTTAGAAAACTGCTTATGATTGTTCCCTGAGAGGAAAGACTGTGCTTGGTCCAGTGCTGTGGTAATGCTGTGGCCAAGGCATTTACAGTGTACATCTGGGGATAGCTGTAGGCGTGCAGCCCTGTGGCAGCAGTGTTTGAAGCTTTGAGCTGTGGTGCTCTAGACAGCCAGAGACTGTCTGCATGCCTCAGCACAGGAACATCTGAACTCTTACAGCAGCATTAACTTTCGCTTTCTATTACCTAGACTTTGTGTTTATTTTGGCATATTATTTACTATCAACAGTTCTGCAAAACAATAAAGCATGTAATCCTCGAGGAGGAGTTAATAGAATGCTTGGGGTTAACTTGAGGTCAGCAGGACTTTCGCAGGCATGAGGAATTAGGTGCCAAACTATGGTTAATGGGAGCTGTGTTCTTGCCTGCATCAAATACAGAGAATATCCTTGACCTTTGCTAAGTATTGCTTTGTTTTTCTTCTCTACAAAGTGATGGGAGCCTGAAGGGTTAATCTTCGTTTGCCTTCATGTTCACTAATTGGGGACAAAATCAGTAAATGTCATCTCGTTGACCTTTGAAATCTGCCTGACTGTTTGGGGCCTCGGTTTTGTGGGGGAATGGAGGACAGAGCAAGCGGTTGTTGTGGTGGCACCAGCAAGGGTTAATCAGCCTTGCCAGCCTCAACAATGGAGATGGGGGCAGCTTTAAACGAAATGAGCTGAATATTTCATTCGGCCACTCGGCTGCCTGCTCCAATTGCCTCCTTTGCTAAAATGAGAGCTTAATCTAAAGTGACAACAACATCAGTTTCTATGTGCTCCAGTCACACAGAACATGACTTCCTTAACATAAACACTATTTACATGGACCGTCTGGATATAGCAGGGAATCGGGAGCGTGCCCAGCTAAGACAGAGGCTACAATGAAGGACGAATAACAGGCAGCTGAGAATTAACATCGGCAAATGAAAGCCTGACCCTCAGAGGGCATGTCCCTGTTACATTTTAAAGCTAGAAAGCCTTGCACTGGTAACCTTACTTCCAGTAAAGACCATATAATTTAAAAGAAAATAGTACCTTTTCAGCTTAGATACTTAACCAAATGCATTATGTCTGACCCATTTTCCTGCTCCGTATGACATGAGATGAAGGACCCCCAGCTGCAATTACCAGTCGTTCCAACAGCTGTAACCGATAAGCTTCCCCTTTCTGTGTGCTCTCATCTCAAAGCAGCTCCTGCTTTTTGGCACAAAAAGGGGGATGCTGCTGGGCAGAGGCAGGGGTCCCAGTGCAGTGCCCACCCTATGGCCCCAGCCCATGTGCCACCACAGTGAGACCTCTGTGACACATGCTGCTGGGTGAAGAAGCTGTTGCTGAACCTCAGATTTCTGCTGCCTCTGGAAGAGCATACTGTGTTCTGGCTTGGTTTGACAAGACAAAACCACACAGTATCTAAAGTCTGACTTCTTCCACCTGACTCTGTGGTGACTGGCTGTTTGCAGGACTAAATGCTTGTGGCCCCCTGCACAACTGGGGAGCTCTGTCCAGAGGAAGGGTCTGTGGAGGGTGGAATTGACATCTTCCTCCTTTCTCAGTGCTGTAAGTATAAGGGGAGAAGGCCTCCTTGTTGGGAAAACTCCACATAATTCATGGCTGGGGGGAGAAGACAGAGTGAGGAGGAGTTTGGGACAGTATGGCACTTACACAGGTAAGCCCAGAGAGGTTAATGCAATGTCTTTCCAGCCTGGTATGGGTGCTGACCTTGCCCTAAGGGGTGATTGTGCATTTTCCATCAGCCCTTGTGCTGGATGCTGAGGCTGCCCAGGCAGCAGCATGGGCAGAGCCGTGAGCACCTTCTCCCCTAGCCACTCTGGCAGCCCTGTTGTTCCCTCCTTTTCCCAGGCTTACTGTTTGTGCAGTGTCACTTGTTCAGCTGAGCGGGCAGGCCACTGCAACAACAGGTCTAGGTATCAATTTCTCTTTGGGTAGTACTGGGAAATTCACTTTTCTTGACAGCTGTGTTAAGCTGACAGTTGCTCAAGTGGACATTACTCACTGGTTATTTTATAGGATGTTTTTGTGCTGGTTTTGCCATTACCCTTGAGAAACAGGGCAGGATTGTGGATTTCTATGCAATTTTGTTCTCCATCATGAAGACATATATGCCCTTTATCCTTTTGCATAAAGGAAGGAGACTAGTTCTGTCCTACTGAAGAAGAAACAGTCTCTTTCCCATCATTGGGCTAACAGCAGAATTTACAAAAAATTACTGATCCTGAAAGATTTTTTCTAAAACTTGTTGGAACATTTGCTATTCTGAAAATTGAAAACATGCTGGTACTTACAGCATCATTTAATATTTACTGTCTTCTGTTACTGAATGTTAAAATTTAGGAGGCTTGTAAAGTGGAGAAAATGAATATTCGCATCAAAATATGAAAGGTCCAGTGACTATAATCCTGTAGCTGAAATCCTGAGCACTTCTTTTTCATATTAGAGAGTAATTACTGTTGCCAAGTTAAGTGGACTTCTATGACACTTCTTTTAAACATACTATAGTTAACTTTGAGCTGCAGTAGCTTCACTTTAAAGAAGGAACACAGATCACTTTATGGTGTCAATACAAGTCTTAAAATAGTAGCCAAAAATCTGTGCTTTTTGCTTCTGTCTGACTACTGTCTTTCCTTTTTTCCCACTTTTGGTTCCAGAAGGGAGTGTAAGCAGTCACAGATTTACAGAATTACAGATGTATTCCTTATACTGTCAGAAAACAAGGTCTACTATTATTGAAATGCAGTGCACTGGCATTGGTTTAAGAACTAACACCTCTTCAAAGAGAGCAGTCACTAAAATCAGCTCATCATTGAAGTGCAAGGGGAAAAGACAAGACAGAAATTGGACTATAGGGATTTTTAACGGTCATCTGAAACACCGTCTTGCAAGTCACCTTTGTTGGGTAATAATGCTGCCCATCAGCTGGGAGCAATAGGTTTCCAGAGGTGCAGGATGTAGATTTATATTCTTACTTTTTCATCAGAGCCCTTACAGCTTCAACTGAGGGGTTGGTGATTATTTTACTAAGCTTATTTCCTAAAAAGGCCACTTACTGCTATTTATGCTATATATAGCTTCCATAGTTCTGGTCCTAGAAACCGGCATTGTAGCTATCTGTCTTTGGCTGTTGCCTAACTGGAGTTAGGTAACAGATGAATAACAGGATGTACCTGTCTCCTCACAGCCTTCTTTTGAAGAAGGTACTAAAAAACAAGTATGAGAAAATAAGAAGAAATGCATCTTTGTACAGCTGGATATGCATTTAGTCTTATTCCAAGTAAGTGGAAGCGCCAGTGAGTTCTTTGTTAGATTTATCTTGTTGGGTTTGCTTCTCCCTTCCAGACCAAGTCCTCTGTCTTGAAAACCAGCCTGCTATTTGGAGACGCCATACAGTTGTGGTTAGGAAAGGCTGGACTGCGTTCTGAAGAGGTGGGATCTCAGGTGCTTCAAGGGAATGTAAGAATTGTAGGTAGGTGAACTTCAGGCTCCCCGGTCAGTCTGAGGCCCAAAACCAGTGTGGATCAGGGAGCGTTAACCCCTTCTTGGTCTGCATTTCTGTAGACAGGGAAGATGTAACACACTGGCCTTCATGTTGGAGAGTAGCTCTTGGATGCTAGTAAAAGCAAATGATTATTAAAAAAATCTCCTTTTCTGTGGATTACTAATCTGTCTATTGGATGTATGCTTATTACATAGTTATTAAACCTAATAAATGTATTTTTTAACATGCAATAATTATCTAATTAAATATAAAGCATTAGATTAAGTAGGCTAGCTCATACTAAAATGCTGTCTATTACAAGTAGATTTATTGAGGATTAACTACATAATAGAACTGTATCTATTTCATGATTGTTAATCCTCAGTGAATGTTTTTAATAATTAATTGGCACTTAACTAAAGGATTATGTTCATTGTGATGGAGTTTATGAAGCAGTAGAATGTTTTTGGTAGATGATTAAGTGCCAAAGGGAATATTCCTATGACATGGCTAAATAATGGGGGGGGGAGGTGATGACATGACATGATGGGATGGACACAAACCTGAAAACCAACCAACCAAAACGCCAGCAAGAAACTCCCAACCAACAAAAAAACCCAAACCCACTCCTAAAACAAAACAAAAAAACCCAAAGATAAACAACAACAAACCCCCTCCCCCCAAAAAAATCCCCAAACCCACCAAATAAACCACAACAAATCACATATGGTAGCAAAATTATTTCTATTGCTACCTGATAAGAGTTTGAAACTTTTGCTTGGTTACTTATATATTATGTAGGGGAAGAAGTAACTGGCTACTTAGGCAGCAACTTATTTAATGCTGGAAAATGGTTAAACAGGATTGCTGTGGTTAAAGATGGTCAAATATTTCAGTGTGGCTGATGAAAATCCTTCAGTATTTTAAGTTTCATTCTTGAACTGTTTATTACACATATGAATTACTGAACTGGAACATAAATGCAATATACCTTTTGACTGAATGAGTTCCTAGAACATGTCCCCGTGCCAGCTGTTAGAGGATACAGAAGAAAGTTGCATGTTGTACTTGAGCACAAAGAAGTGCTGTGAATTTTTCATGGAGTCAATTATGAAAGCAAACAGGAGAAAACACATTTTCTGTTGGTTTAGCTGACCCCAAGAGAAGACACTAGTCCTGACATCCAGTTAAGGTTTCAGCTGTTAACAAGTAGAAAGGCTGAGTCAGTGGATTAATCATCAGCTGTTACTCTTTACACCTTAAGATTTTTTTGTGGATGGAAATATTCTAGCACAACTATGAAGTTTTCTAGTGAATATGTGGTGAATTCCTGTAATTAAGGTGTGTGCACAGATCCATACACAGATACATACAGTGCAGGTTGCTTCAGAAAGAAGTTGTTCTATGTATTTTCAAGTGGAAACTGATAAATTGAAATAAATAGCAAATACTTTTATCTAAAAATAAGGGATATTGATAAGTAAATATTCTGTTGACGTTAACAAACTTAACCAGCTTTACTCTTTGAAGACCTTCAAGAAAAATTAGACTTCATGAAAAAATGCAAAACCTTTTCAGGTGAATTGAATGGGGGAAAAGGGAGAGCAAGTTTATGTCTGTGCATGTCTTTTCTATTTGCACAGCATAAATTAAATTTTCCTTCTTTTTAGAACCATAGAATCATTTATGTTGGAATAGACCTTTAAGATCAAGTCCAACCATTAACCTAGCACTGCCAAGTCCACCACTAAACCATGTCCCTAAGGGCCACATCTACATGTCATTTAAATACCTCCAGGGATGTGGACTCCACCACTTCTCTGGGCAGCCTGTTCCAATGCCTTTTGGTGAATGACTACCACTGACTACCCTTTTGGTGAAGAAATTTTTCCTAATGTCCAATCTAAATCTCCCCTGGTGCAATTTAAGGCCATTTCCTCTTGTCCTATTGCCTGTTACGTGGCAGAAGAGATTGACCCCCACCTCACTACAACCTCCTTTCAGGTAGTTGTAGAGAGCAATGAGGTCCCACCTGAGCTTTCTCTTCTCCAGACTAAACACCCCCAGGTGCCTCAGCCTCTCCTCGTAAGACTTGTGCTTCAGACCCTTCACCAGCTTTGTTGCCCTTCTTTGGACACACTTCAGCACCTCAATGTCTGTCTTGTAGAGAGGGGCACCAAACAGAACACAGTATTTGAGGTGCAGCCTCACCAGTGCCCAGTACAGGGGGATGGTCACTGTCCTGGCCCTGCTGGCCACACTATTGCTGATAGAAGCCAGGATGCCATTGGCCTTCTTGACTGCCTGGGCACCAGCTGCTCATGTTCCACTACAGTACAGGGGGATGGTCACTGTCCTGGCCCTGCTGGCCACACTATTGCTGATAGAAGCCAGGATGCCATTGGCCTTCTTGACTGCCTGGGCACAAGCTGCTCATGTTCAGCTCCATCAATCAGCACCCTCAGGTCCTTTTCCACTGAGCAATTTTCCAGCCACTCTTCCCCAAGCCAGTAGCATTGCATGGGGTTGTTGTGGCCCACGTGCAGGACACAGCATGGAGCCCTCTTGAACCTCATACAGTTGGCCTCAAGCCATCAAACCAGTCTGTCCTGATCCTTTTGCAGAGCCTTCTGACCATCAAGGAGATGAGCACTCCCTTGGTGCTGTCTTCAGGCTTACTGAGGATGCACTTGATCCCCTTGTCCAGATCACTGATAAAGATATTAAACAGAACTGGCCCCAACACTGAGCCCTGTGGAACCACTTGTGATCAGCCACCAACTGCATTTATCTCCATTCACCGTAACTCTTTGGGCCCAGTCATGCAGCCGCTTTTTTACCCAGTGAAGAGTACACCCATCCAAGCCATGAGCAGCCAGTTTCTCCAGGAGAATGAATGCTGTGGGGAACAGTGTCAAAGGCTTTACAAAAGACTACGTAGGCAACATCCACAGCCTTTCCCTCATCCACTAAGCAGGTCACCTTGTCACAGAAGGAGATCAGGTTGGTCAAGCAGGACCTGCCTTTCATAAAGCCATGCTGTTAGGGCCTGGTCACCTGGTTGTCCTGTATGTGTTGTGTGATGGCACTCAAGGTGATCCGCTCCATAACCTTCCTTGGCACTGAGGTCAGACTGAAGGGACCTGAAGGTCCCCGAATCCTCCTTCTGGCCCTTCTCATAGATGGGTGTCACATTTGCTAACTTTCAGTTAACAAGGTCCTCACTGGTTAGCCAGGGCTGCTGATACATGATAGAAAGTGGCTCAGTGGGCACTTCTGCCAGCCCCTTCAGTACCCTTTGGTGCATCCATTCTGGCCCCATATGCTTCTGTGTATGTAAGTGGTGTAGCAGGTTGCTAACCATTTTCTCTTGGACTATGTGGGTCTCTTCCATTCCTCATCCCTGTCTTTCAGCCCAGGGGCACTGTGCCCAGAGAACAACTGGTTGTACTAAAGACTGAGGGAAAGAAGACATTAAGTACCTCTTTTCCTCATTGTCACTGTGTTTCCATCTGCTTCTAATGAAGGACGGAGATTTTCTTTAACCTTCCTTTTGTTGCTAATATACTTATAGGAACATTTTTTATTGTCTTGTACAGCAGTAGCCAGACTAACTTCTAGCTGGCTTTGGCCCTTCTCATTTTCTCCCTGCATAACCTCACAACATCCTTGTAGTCTTTCTAAGTTGCCTGCCCCTTCTTTCTAAGGTCATAAACTTGGGGGGTTTTTTTTCTTCTCTTTTCCTGAGTTCAAGCTCAAGTGAATTTATATTGATTTTAATTTGCTGTAGGTACTTGGGTGAGTTTACTGGGATGCTTTGTAATCCAGACTTCTTACAAATGATTTGCTGTGATTTGTGTTGAATGTTGTTGAAATTTGATCTTTCTGGATTGGAATGTGTTTTAATCAGGTGATTTTTCTGAGGAGTTTTTGGAAGTGAAGGTAGATGATGCTGTGTCTTTTTGGCAGTGTTGGAAGTGCCAGTGCTGTATGGGGCTTGGAACAGTTTGGGGGTGGGGAAGAAGCAAGGCGTATTGGGTATCCAAAAATCACTCTTCGTTTTTGAAAGTCATGGCATGCTTAAAGTTGTCACTTTAAGAGAGAAATTTTAGGAGTAATGAGGAAAGTGGAGTATAGAGCCAGATCTCAGTCTGAGGAGAAGCCCTGGTGTCCTCTACAAGCTTAAGGTCTCTGAACTCAGACTTTAATTGGAGAGACTCTGGCATCTGGGAAGGCCCTGAAGGTGCAAGTTCTGCAGATTCCTAGGACTTCAGAGTCTGCCATGCAGGTGACCATTGCCTTAACACACAGCTCTGCAGGCTTAAAAAAACGAAGTAAAAACAACAACAAAAAAATCTTGTTATCAGTTTAATTGCATTTTCCAAAGGGTGGCAACCCTGACTGCCCACAGGATTCGGCAAACTACAAGACAAAGCCAGGCTTTACCCCTAAAGCTTAACAGCAGTTGTGTTGCAGCAGCAGCTGCTGCAGAAGGTGAATGTAGTGATGATATTGATGAGATTACTAATTTGTTTAGTAGACGGGGAATGAGGATTCGTCTGTTGGCTGTCATCATCCATCAGCCGTATGTTGCCCCAGGCAGTGGGTATATGCTGTTAGCCTGTTACTAATTTTACTTTGTTTTTTCTCAGCTTAGTTCTTTTCTTTGGTTCATTTCATTCATTTGTTGTGACTGAAAACTAAACAAGAAGGAGGAAAAAAAGCCCGTCGCTACCTCTCTTTGTTTGTCAGAACAGGTACCCTACAGCTCCTACCTGCAGCCTCTTCCGTTTGATTTGGCTGAAAGCTGTCAGCGGGAGATGCGGTGGCCTATATGGGAAATGCCTTTCAGGGCATAAGAAGTTTTCTCTAGAAACTGGGGTCTTAGCCATACTTGCCCTTCAAAATCAGTCGGTAAGAGCTACTTCATCATTATGTAGTGTTGCACCAGCCTGTGAATGATTTAGTGATGCCTAGACGTTGCCATACCTGTGTTAATATATCATGTCATTGCAAGTACCATGACTGTTGTAGGCTTTGTTGTTGATTTTTTGTTTGGTGGTTTGGTTTCGGATTTGCTTCTTTAAATTTCTGAGACATTTAAGATTATGCTACTCAAACTTTCAGTTCTGCAAGGGGTAGGAAGTTTGTGCAAAAGAATTTTGGGATCAGCAGTACTTACTGGAAGCCCATGAAGGATTTTATCACATACTGATTATAGTTTCCCTTTGGGCCAATTTTAAAGGGGAGGTCTAATTTGTAGCTGCAGATTATTTGACTTGGATTAAGCTTTCCAAATTGAGCATCCCTGTCAGAAACAATGTTTAATATTGTACCTAAGGGGTCAGTTCCCACTGTTGCCATTAAATCTGTACAATAATGTTGTCACACTCTTCTCATTCAAAACATGTTTGGTATTGTGGTTATGAATATCTTCAGGGTCTTTTCCAGTTAGAGATGAGATAGGTGAAAGGGCTGTAAGGCAGTCTGAATTTACAGGCTTTATTGCAGTGTCTTATTTTTTTTCATCCTAATACTTCTACTACTGATTTTTAGTGGCACTGACCACAGTATTAGGTATTTGCCGCGTTTTGCAGAAACTTTGAAAAGTACTGATGAGTCTTCCACAGGGAAGTGAAGTTGGTGGTACTATTGCTGTGGAAGACATCATGTGTGAACTTGAAAGAAACGAGCTTAAAACTTCACAGGAGGTAGGTATTGGTAGGTAATGAATGTTTTGTGACTATCGTATTATTTTGTCTTCTTTACCTTTTCTCCTATTTCCTCTCCCAGTGAAAAGCAATTTACGGCCTCCCTTTTTCAGTCTTAACTCATTCAGTGTGTGCATATTTTGATGATGACTATACTGTTAAATAGGATTGGTCTTGTGCTTGGCATGGTGTACGTAACTACTTCCTACCTAAGGGGATGGTGGTGGTGGTAAGCCTTTAGGCACATACTGATGGTGGCTTTGCTGGGCCCTATTGACCTTCTGCATATGATGTTGGTCTCTTCTGCTCCTTTCCCAGTGCTGGGGGGTCTTGCCAGCCCACTACGGGGCCTTGAGCAACAGCTTCCCAGACCCCCTCCCTGGCTTCCTGCCTGTTGCTGCACCCCAGAAGGGGTGAGTTGTCCCTCAGACTAGGTCTTGGAAGAGTTTGCAAGTGAGATGTTGGTGGTGGGTGGCTTTCAGTAGTGCCTCCTGGGTACAGTGACTCTGGCCAATGATGAGTCTCAAGCCATCAGTGCAGACCTGTCTTTTCCTTAGAGTCTCTGCCCTTCTCCAAAAATGCCCAAGGTTATTTACAATACAGACATCACACAGAGCAAGTGCTTGGTATGATCTTGTGAGAGCAGCTTCTTTATGAATCTATAGGTTATATAGGCAGAGTAGGATTGGACAAACTCAAGGGAATTTCAGGGAATAGACAAGTGAATCTTGATGAAATAACATTAAGATAATCCACCTGCAAACAAAGGAATTCTACTAATCTTCCCCAAAGTGCAGTTTTCTAATTAGATCGTTTTATCAGGCTGATGGCTTGGTAAGCCACAAGTTGAGTAGAGGGATGACTTTGGGCAGACTTAAGAATCCTGAGACCCCAACTTTGAGAACTTGTTAATTTAATCAGCTCCCCATGTGTAAACAACATTAGCATGCTTTCTGGGTGGCTTTTAAAATTTATTTTTAAATACAATTGTTAATGCATACCTAGCATAGTTTTATTTTGCTGGTTCTAATCCCTTTCTTTTGCTTGCATGAGTATTGCTTGATGCTTTATGCTAGATTATACTAAACTCCAGACAGGGGAAAACTAGCTGCAGAAAATGTTACCAGTCTCAATGAAGCAGCAAATCCTCCCAAGGATCAGCGGGGCATAAAGCGAGAGCAGGGCATGGCCAGAAGAAGTAGGTTACAGCTCATACGTTAGCACTGTTAGTCACTGAAACTTCCCTCCCTATTGAAGCTGTTAGTAGCAAGCTAGTGGCAAAAGACATGCAATGTGGTCCTCTGGAGCAAAGAATTTCCCTGCATGTCCCTTGGCCCTTTATTTGGGAAAGTTGGATGCAGTTCTTAAGCTCAGTGTTACCATTGCGATGCCTTGATAAATATTTATTTTTAAATTGATGGTAGAAGGAAGTTTGACATTGCATCTTAGATGTGCCTATGTTTGTAACATTGAAATTTGAGATGGAGAAGCACTTTTGTGGAATCACAGAATCATTTAGGGTTGGAAAAGACCTTTAAGATTGAGTCCAACCATAAAACTTTTCAATACGCCACAAGGATAAACAGCATTCTTGGACTCTATGGAGGAAATTGCTGGCTATTGGGTTTGCCCTTATCTTTTTATAGTCACAAAAGTGTCCAGGTGCCTTGTGATTTTCTTGTCTAAAGCTTCAAATGGGAGCTTTTTCAGCTGAATGTGTGGTGATGATTATGATGAGATCCTTTGTGGTATATCATAAATTCCTGAGGTGAAAAGAGGTTTTGCTGTGTAGGAACTCATCATGATAGTTTGTTTTTAAATAGGCAGGAGTAAAGTCAGTGTGTTTTCCTTCTTTCTTTTCGACTGACTTCTGCAGAGAAGAAAAATTATCAAGAAGTGATGAGAAATGTGAGAACCCTTTCCGTAACATACCACTGTTAAAAGACAGCAATGTTTTGAGTACTTCCAGCTAGTTACAAGTCTTTTATCAAAGTGTTGTTTTTGCAAATTGTTTCTGTGCTCTGCATGTGTGTCTGTGTACTTAGAGCAAATTATAACGGTGAGGGAAGAAAGACATCCTTCAGTAGGTAGCAGCACAGCGCCAGCTGCGTGTACGTGCTGGGGACTTTGAGGTCACATCCTGGGCCACTTGGGGAGGCGAGGGGACAGGAAGACAAGGGGGAAAACCAGTAGAAGGAGGAAAAGTAAAAACAAAGGAAGAGAAGCAATGGGTGCAGGGGGGTTTGCTTCTGTTAGCGGTGCCTCCAACAGCAGTAGTTGTACCCAGAGGATCCTGAGCAGGGGCAATATCTCTTTAAAAGCAGTAGGGGGTTGGAGCTGGGGGAGTGCTCACAGCAGTAAGTATAACACAGCTGTGCTCTGTTTATGCTTAGGCTACAATAAAAAAGCTATAAAATGTGAGATGTCATAGCTCCACTTTGCTTTATTTATACTATTTCCTCTGAGCTCTGTCACACTGCACATTCATCTGCTAAGTTGCAGCAAGAATGGAGATTAAAATATCACAGCTCAAAATAGGAGTCAAGCGGAAGGAGATTCATCATAGCCCTATTAAAAAATATGTAAATATGGGAATGAAGTCATTTTAAAGCTGTATGGCTCTCCTCCTCAGTGGGCTGGGGAAAGCTGTGAGTGATGTGCTGTGCAAGTGACAGATTTATGGGACTTGGTCTTCTTTCTATTTTTCACTCCATCCCACCAAAATACTTTTAAGATTAAAAATATCAATTTGAATTGCAAATTTTCTCTATGCTATATATATATTTTAAAAAGGTTTTCTTCTTAACCATTGCCTAAACTAATAATGGAAAGAAATATTATTCCTGATTAAAAGGGGTCGAAAGCATGGTCTGATGTTGAACTTGAAGTAGGCAAGATTTGCCCTTCTAGAGTGCTTTTTATGCGGAGTCCTCAAAGCACTCGCCAGGCGTGATGTCAAGGCTCTCATGTTCTCGGAGATAGAGGCCTGCCTTACCCTCCATACACAAAAGTACACTGAATACTTGGAGCTGCAGTTCTCAGAAATGTCCTGTGGCACCCAAACCACAGTATTTTTAATGGAGTTTTGTTCCTTTTCTTCCCCACAAGTATTTTGAAAATGGAGCTAGGGTAAGAACTCTCTAGTTCCAATTTCTGATTGCTTTCCGTAAGTGCTGTGCAAAGACAACTCCCTCCATTAGCAGGAGCAATGCTCTTTTGAACTTTGCAGCAACTCTGTGGTCTTTGATGTGGTCAAGTTTGGATACAGGTTTTCCCCTGGAAGAACAAATCACAGATGTTACAAGATACTTGAGAAATGAGGGATTTTAATTAATACCCTGAAGATACAAGAAAGCCACCAAGATATTTCACCCACCTTCGGTTCTGAAGCCTGGTTTTCAATAAAGGAGGTGAAATGTGCTGCTACTAAATGGAGCTGTGTTTTGTAGGTCAGTGTGGGTAGAGTGCAAGGAGAGGAAAGCCAAAGGGAAGCCAAAGGAGAGTGCTGCTGTGCCTTCTGGGTATTGCAGTGTAAGCTGAAGGGCTGTAGGAAAAGCTGGAAACTTCTTGATGCAAAGTGACTAAGGCAAAGCAGTGATTGTGTCTGTATGACCTTGGCAGCCATTCAGTTGGCCCGCCCTTGAGAAAGAATTTTATACGTCTACCCATCCAGGTAGGATCACTGTCCATCTTTTGATCAGCAACTAAAGAGTATGGAGAAATTTCATCGAAAGGAGGGATCAAAACTTACCAGTAAAGGTGGCTGAGAAATACTAGCTTTCCTATTCTTTCTTAAATGATGATATAAAACTACTACTACTAGAAAGCTAACAAAACTTAATTGACTTACATCCTTAGAAGTTGGTGCTTTGTGAATAAACAAAGATTCAACTGAGCAAGACCAGGTCACCCATCTGTCCTGTGGCCATTTCAAATGCAACACAGAACTGAAGGGGTCAGGCTGCAGTTTAGTCTCCAGTTATCTTATTCCTGGCACTGCCAACATGCCTTATAGCTTGTGCAAGCTGAAGTGCTAGTGCAGGTGGAACATTGCTCACTAAGAATGGGGCTAAACCAATCTACTTCTCATGGCACTTGATTTATTTCCTGGAGTGGTGGCTTTCCTGATCGTGACTTTCACCCTGTCTTCTACTTGAGTGTGTTGGCAGGAATAAGGAGGAGTGGCCTTGGCTTTGGGTGTCTGGCTTCTTTGTTTTGTTTTTCCTTCTTTTCCTTTGATGCTATGAAATTCAGGGAAAGTCAGCGATTTTTACTACTCCAGCATGTGGTTCTGGAGTAGTCCTGGGATGTTATTGATTTATTCCTTAAGCTGTTATTGCCAACGGAAAAGATAGGTATTTCCTTGATAAGCTACCTCTGTGCTATGCATGTTTGAGCATTGCTGCTTGTGGCCAAGGGTAGTGATCTTCAAGGGTGGTACTTTGGAGTTGTTTTACCTGAGAAGAGCTGTGGATACAGGATGCTAACTCCCTTAAATCAGAAGAGTGATTGCTTATCTCTTTAAGAAGGTGCTGTACTCAATCATAATCTATGGTATAAGTATCTAGGAAATGCTTTGCATTTATGAACACAAAGCCTTCTCTATACTGGGTACATTGGTACCCTGCTGAGTTCATCAGTGAGGTGTTTATCCCAAAATTCTTGCTTAGTATGGGATAAGATAACATGGACTTGTGCAGGTTGGAGTTGTGTTTTGTTTTGTTTGTGTGCTGTTTTGGCATCTCAGTATAAGCCTATTGACTTGATAACATTAACAAGTATACCTGTATTTTCTTAATGCAGCTTTATTCCTGTAAACGAAAAGCTATAAAAATGTAATTGAGCTTGACATATTCAAGAAGAAGCAGTACCTGTAGGTGTTAGTGTACTTGTAAATAGTCACTTGTCCTTTCTTACCTCCCCCCCCTTCTGTTTGGTTTTGCTTCAGTCAAATGGCGAATTATTTGGCGGAGGAACTAAGAACAACATGTTTCAAGATACAACATAATTTATAAGCCCAAATCCTGTTTCAAAAATGACTTGGGAATAATTTGGCTTGTTGGAAAAGAATAGATTTGGACAAAAAAGTGCTTTGTAATATCTATTTTCTATTGGTGAAATTTATTGTCTAAACTACAAATTTCAGGATATATGTAATTTCATTTAGCAAATATTTTACTTGTTCTGTGTTTCTTGAAGAATGATATTGATACATCATGACAAAAGGCAATAATTTCAATCTTTGATATCTACCCAGCAATGGGTCTCCTGATGGGGACCTAGTAAGTCCTGTTGAATTTCATAGTCCACACGGGTTTGGAAAAACCTTTCATTAAAATGGTGTCGGAGAAGAAAGCTCATGAACTGAAATGACATTCACTCTCAGACTCATCTCATGCTTTCTCAAGTCAATCAGATTCTTAGTTCCTTCCCAAATCTTACCCCTTGCACTTCTAGAGTATGTATCTGACTATACAAGTAACCTGAAGTATTGTATTTGTTCTGTATGCAGTGCTGTGAAGTGAAATGTTTAAGAATTGTAACTTTTTTCTTGTAATCAATTAATCTATTTTTTATGCATGATGATGTTTTAAAGAATAAAATACTGGTATTTTATGGTGTAACATTAACGTGGCTAATAATTTTTATTGCAAAATTCTAAGAATAAAAGTCTTAATCTTAACAGGTTGATTATAAATAGACATTATAAATATCAGTGAGTTCTGACAGATTTAAGTCATACTTCTGTGTACATATATAACTTCATAGGGCTGTCTTATTGATTGATTGGATTTACATATGAAATCATCAGAGTATTATGCAAAGTTTAAGAAGTGCAGCTATGATACATTTGGTTAAAATTGGAAATTAACTTTGGAATTAGTTCCTAAATTTGAACATCTTAGCCCAGGCAAGAATGTGATTTAATTATTTGGGAGTCTTTTAAGAAAGTCTTAGAACTGTGAATTCAGTTGATTATGAGAACCTAATTTGAAATAAGCTATATTGACAGCTTTTATGATCTAACCAAGTTCTGAGTTGCCCACAGTAATCTGTCCAGTTGATATGACCCGCAGCTGTTTTCTTCTTTGTTTGAATCCAAGTGAGGAAATATTAGGTAAGAAGTCAGCACTGCTACATGTCTCTTCCTTGCTAGCAATGCCAATTTGCGGCCAAATGCAGTACAGCTGGGCTACGCTGAATACAGGTAATCTAGTGAATTCATGAAAGGATTAATATTTACAAAACATAAGGCTCTCCAAGGCATACTATATCAGTTTGGTAAATATGGAAGACTATTAAAGCTTGACAATACAACAGGGTAACTCATTTGCTATCAGTTACATTTTAATGAGTGTTTCCTAATGCCAATTGGTTGACACTGATGCTTCACAGCCTTTATAGCATTTATTCAGTATATTTAGTAACAGTCTTAATACTTGCTAGACTGAATATCAAAATTGCTGCTAATGCTGCCCTGATTTTTTTTTTTTTAAAGCAAACAAGAATAATTATTTTTAAAGATATTTTTAGTTAGTTTTTTAATTGTTTTCCAAAGCAACATATTCACACAGTACTGTTGATCTTATGGATGTTTTCAGATGGACAAATTACAATATTTTTACCCGTTTCCGTAGTTTCTCTCTCTAAAGGAATAAACCTTTAAAGCTATATCACTGGGTTAATGATTCTCAAAATGTCTGCACTCTTAAAACACAAGTTAGAACCACAAAAATAAAATTATACAACTTTCACTTTTTATAGACAACTTTTCACTTTTTTGAGACAATTGCTAAATCCGATTTCCCCTAAAAATACAGTTGTATCAAAAGATGTAGAAAAAATAATAGGTTTTATGAACATTTTGAAATGGGTACATTAGCAATTAAAAAGGTCAAAATTTGCTTTTGACTTTCCCAAAATAAGTGCCAGTTAATTGTTCCTGTTGCCATGCTGTCATGTGTTGACAGCACCGGAAAAATCTAATTCCCTCCTCTGTTCAGTTTGAGGGCTGTAAGATTTGATATTACTGTCCTGTTACTATGCATGACTTTAAAGCGTAAGGCTGTTCTGACTGTGGACATATCTCTTGCTCAGAAGAGCTAGAATACCTGTGTTTACTGGTTAGTGTTTTACCTGAGTGAAGTGTAAAGTTTAAACCATCTGCTTCTGTTTGATTCACAAGCACTTGTGACTTCTTGAAGAGGAAGGAGGTTGTCTTTTGTCATCTCATTCTCTGCCTCTAGGAATTACAGGTACTTTCGTTTGGTAGATTATGTATTTAGCTGGCGATGAGGTGGAGACCATGCTCTGTCTTCAGTTAATATGCATCTCTCGCATGTCAGGCTGCAGGTCAGCAAGTCTTGCTTCCTTCCTGAAGTCTTCTGCGGTATCAAATGTGGCCTCCTGTACGTAGTCATTAGCTCAGTCTTTCACAGAATGACAGTTTTTTGCAACCTTTTCTCTTTGGTTCACCTTTGGTTGTATTAATTAGTAGCTTACATCTCCTTTCATATTTGTTTAGTTGCACTGGAATCTCTTCCCTCTCCTATGCTGCCAACCTTTGTAGAAATGAGCAGCACTTAATGTGCAACTTCTGTTTCCTCCCAGCCTTCTTTTGTGCAGCTTAGATGTGGATGGGTCAGATGAGGGACTGTAAGCCCTTCTTAAGCCACTAAACATGATGCAGCACTGTATATTTCTGCATCTTGTGTTCTAATACCATAATTGCTTCCATATTATATATTTTAATGTGGGTGTCTGGCTACCCACAAAAATTAATTAAATAATAAGAGCAAGCAAAGAAGCTGAACTGGAAGCTTCGGGCTTGTGGATTTGGCATCTGAGTCAATAAAATGGATCAATTTTCTTTTTTTGATGTATTTGCCATTCCCGTAAGCAGGAACGAACATGCTTCCCTCGTTAGCTTTTGAGGTAGGCTTGCTAGCCATAATTGAGGAACTGCAGGCAGTGGTGGAGCAACGAGTCATAAAAATGGATGGAATAAATTCCTCTGGTGCCTGAAGCTGCCTGGCTGCTGTCCCACCACTGCCCAGGAGCACCCTCATTTAAATTATGAGATCCTGTAGCGGCCACACATCATTTTGGGGACCACACAGATGCGGGTTCCTTCAATGCAGCAAGTGATGTTTCTGGTGAAACCAGAGCGTTACAACGTGGGTCCAAACAGTTAGCAGTTAGCAAGGATGATTTGGGGGGAGGAGAATCTTTTGAAAATACAGTTCTGCAAAATTCAGTAGAGAAAATGGAGTAAATGACATTACACACTACTCACCTGCAACCCCTGCAGAGACAATGAGTTTACACTTAAATTTACAGCTTCCAAGGATAATGAGGAGCAGTAACTACATGACTGTGCCCTGGAGAAAGAAAGAAAACCAAAGATAATGTACTACTTACTAGCTAGCCTAATGGTGGCTATGAGACAGTACACTATTAATCTTAACATGTGCAACAGTTTATTGAAAGAGAGAGGCTCTCTGCCTCTCCTCCTCTTGCTCTCAATAGAGTCACAGTTACATTTTCTCATTAACTAAAACAGGATAGATAAGAAGATAGATCCTTCCTTTGGATATGGTGGTGTGGGATTTCTTTCGTTGTCCAGCGAACATCACAGTTATGTTTCAGGGAATAAATAGAGTGAGAGTAAATCTCAACTGAATTTATTTAGCTGGAGCAGTTTTCACTAGCAACATGGGAACACAATGTCAGACTGTAAAAATAAGCAAATAAATAAAAATAAAGCTGCTATTCTAGTTCAGCAATTTTTATTCTTTTTTTAAAGTGTCTGTGTTTAAACTTTAAATATTTTATTGACTTTTTTCCTACTGCAATTTTTCTGGTATAAAAAGATGAATAGGAAAATATTATGTAAATAACTGGGTCAACTTTCTAGTGTTGCAAAAGATTATTCACAGAATATTATGGTGCCAGACTACCATGTTACTGTATTTCTTAGATTACACTTGTTACTTGGATTTAATATCTTGATTCAAAGAATCCTTAATGCACTTAATTGTAATATTATTAGGAGTAGTAACAATGATAAAATATTTATTTGAATTGCAGTAATTACTTTAAATCATTGTCTCTTATTAATTAAAGTCCAAAGACTTTTAACATCAATGAGAATCTTTTTACCAACTTCAAAGATTTGGACCTTGCCCTATGAGAATATTGAGATACATTCTTAATGCTATTGGTTATGCTACTGTTCACTCTGATAATCATCATAATTTATAGATTCATCACACTTGCCTATAATTAAACTTTATTTTCAGAAGTATGATGGTAATTGGATTTCTCAGTTAAGACAACTGCTGACATCAGTGCAAGTATAAGAGCACAGAGTGAGGATCCTTGAAGTCAAATAACACAAGTTAGGGGCTAAATTTCAAATAGGTCTGAAATGTGACAGGAGCAGTGGTACATGGAAACCCATGGAAAGTGTGGGAGGAAGTGGATTGCCTTAAAGAGGCAATGTGAGAGACCTGCTGAGTAGGGAGCAGTCTGCAGTGAATGAACACTGAAAATGTGGGGTGTTACTGCCCTTCAGTTGGGTGCTGTGCTCTTTTATGGGGGCAAAAGCCATGATTCACTGTGACAAACAAAAAACAGCACTAGAGTTTCATGGAAATAGTGATTTTTCAAGGATGGGGTACTACATAGTGTTTTCCTTCCCCAAATTACAGGTTAAGCACCCAAAGAACAACTGAGCATATTGTGAAAGTACATGGGTGCTGGGGGTCACTGCCTCTTGCAGAAGCCAGATGCAATCCATCAGCTGCTTAGTGGTGCTTTGCTTTTTGTGTGAAGTGGCTCGCATGGAGTTGTGGCTTTGTGGGTCCCAGTAGGAGGGAGCATGGTGTCCTTTCTCAGAGGCCCTGTTGTCTGGCTCTGAGCTGGGCTTCTGGACAGCTCTTCAAAGGGGTTCAAATAGATTCATTAAAGAATGCTGATATTTTGCCTGGAGTGACCGTTTTGCAAATGTTTTTCAGTCACATGGGAAAGTAGCATAGGATTTGGATGTTGTTTTGTGCTTGTTCTGGTCCTGTTTCTTTCCTGTGAACCACACAGATTGCTTGCTGGAGTGGACTGAGGGCAGAATTATGTCCTCAATATTGCTTGGTGCTGCTTTTGCTAGGAAACAGGTGGCACCAAGTCTTCCCTACTGGAACCATCAACTTTAGGTGCAGTAAATTGTGTTTGCTCAGAGCTGCAGAAAACATCTTCCTCAGCAGGGAGCAAAAAAGCATGGAAGAACTCCAAATATGTGAGTCAGGATTCTACCTTCTTGGGTTTGCTGGGATGAGTCAGCTACAGAGAAGAACAGTGTAAAACCAGAAGTGGGTGAACTTGTTTGGTTAAATGAGCATCTTGAATCTTTATAATGTGGTCAAAATATAGATAAAATTAAGAACAAAACTTAGAATCTTTCACTTAGACATACACTGCTCCATTTGGAGGTGTTCAGAAACAGAAGAAAAACTATCAATGTTACAATTGATTAATACATTAACTAAGACAACCCAGAGGCCAGTGTATGTTGGAAGTCTCACCCTCTGTGCTGATCAGGGGAGATATGAGCTGCTACACACTCCAAGCAAGGGAGTCTCTGCTCTTTGTTTTAAGCGGTAGCTGTGCTTATGCTTTCAGTTTGAGATCCCTGGCCCAGTCCCCAGCATGTTGGCCAAGCGAGCAGCTGTCATACTAACATGAGGCAAGAACAGCCTCTCTTGCAATGCCTCTGGCCTGGAAATGCAGAGAATATTTAAAATCTCATGAGAGAAAGGTTGTCCTGGTAAGCTTTCCTCTGTTACGAAGATGTGATGGTTGAGCAAGCTGTGGAAATGGACAGGCAGTTTTCTGCAGGAAGTCTTGGAACAGAAAACATCCATACCCAGCAGTGAATGGTTTGGGTTTCTAAGCAAAGGGGTGCTCACGTGAGACCTGAATTGTTCAGAAGAACAGAACCAGGCCCTTAAAAAAATGTACGAAGTTTGTGTACTGAGAAAATATCAGGAAAGAGATATAGCAGAGACAAATAGCTTTCTGTCTATAGCCACTAGTAACTGGGAGGTATGCTGCCATTAAGCGGCCAAAGTGTTTTGTCCTGGCTAGTGTTGCTGCCAGACCATTGCTCCTCTGGGAACAATCCCCTGAGGACCAGCTTTCCCAAGCGGTGATATGTTCCTGATGATTAGGTCAGTGCCATTGCAGACTGAGTTCCAATAACTTGTATTTGGACCAAATAGTGTGATTTTTATTTATTTATTTATTTTAAAACATGCTTTACGCTATGGCGTTGTATTTGCTAAAGCTGGGATAAGTTGGTGGCTTCTGGATGCCTCTGGGAACAAAAGCAGAGGCAGCTAATCTGTATGAATTTGGTGAAAGCAGAAGCTGGTTCCACCTAACAGCATCCGGGTACTCCTGGCAGTGTGGAGACAAATCTGCATGTTTCGGTGTGCAGTCATCTGGCTCCACTTGTTTCCTGAGACTTTTTTTCTCCAAAGTCATTAATCCAGGGTGGCAGATAAGGAGGAGTACATATTCTTTACCTACCTTTCCTGTCAGTATTGCAAAAGACAGGCAAGAAGTTGTATGCAACGGGATTCTCCCTAGGATGGGATATTTCCCCCACTATTAGTTCTTCTGTAAATTAATAAGGAAGTGTAATGTTAAAAATGGTAATGTTTCTGGATAGGTGCCATGCTTTCAGGTTAATTTAAGAATATATTTTCATTATGAGGAAAGATTAAATTTCTTAGTGATTTGCTGGTATCACCAGTACCCAACATCAGTAAGTAGTTGAATTCAGAGGAGCCTTCTCTTGTGACTACCTTTTCTTTAAAAGCATGTTAAGTTCAGTTGGCTTTCATCCATTGACACTTTTTAATGTTCAGGATTTATGATAGTTTCTTGTGTGTAAACACAATAGGCATTTTATAAATTGGATTGTTCATAGAGTAACGTAAGATGTAAATGATGTTGTTCCTACTGGTTACATTATATAAAACATATAACCAGCTGCTGAATTGTAGCACACAGGCCTGTCATACTATCTTTCTCATGTACTGTGGCCTAGGTGCATCATCTATGTAACTTCCTTTACTCCAACAGTTTAGTTTGGAAGTATTATTGCATATAGTGGCTATGAGAAGGAGTACCTACATTCTGCTTTACCAAGGGCTGTAGTGGCAGTTTTCCAGAAGCCTTGAGATCTGCATGTGATTTGCATAAAGCATATCATGTTTGCATGTCTTCATCTCAGATAAATGTATGCTAATAAGGTATGTATTAACTAGATGGATGTAAACTAATATTATTAGTTTCATCAGTAATCATTCCGTGACTTGTGTTTTCTATCCAGAGTGCCAGCAGTTGTAACCATCATGAAATGTTTAATTCAGAATTATTTGGGGGGAAGGGGAGGTGGAAGGAGTGGTGGTGTTATATTTTCTTAGGTATTAAAAAAAAATAAAATAAGTAGCAAATACATGTTTGACTGACCAAGGAATATCTGATCTGCAGCCGTTCTGCGTGAGGAGCACATTAGTAAAAAGATGATGAGCATGTAGCTGACACCACTATCTGTGAAATAATCTCTTTGCTGTAGTACAAACTAGGAATGGCATTATCTGGCCTTTCTAAAGGGCGTTTTAGCAGTATCCCTGTGTTTCAAATCCTGGCTGAAGAGCAGATCAGCAAATAGTAATCAGGAGACATGGATTCCAGGGAATGGGCAAAGTGTCTAATGACTAAATGCAATGATTAGTGAAGGTAGGATCAAGACAGGACTGTAATCCCCAGAACAACCAATATAACTTTTTTCTTTCCAAAGCTTGTTAATACCTTGCCCTTTTAATTATCCTAGTATTAGAGGGAAGTGCCATCTTCTACCTGGTGCTCATTAGTCCATCAGATGCATTAATTTAAATACTTGTGAACATATAAACTAGGCTTCTGAACAAGAGGCTTCTTTATTTCTTTTATACACATTTTTATGACTCTCTGGTTTTTTCTGTCTTATAACCAGTTCGAAAGTGTGCAGCTCTCTTTAGCTGCACAGTGTGCAGAGCTGGGGTCTGTTCAAGATGTCCAGGCTGGCAGTCCTGCTCCAGGCGGCAGATCCCTAAAGGCACCAACCTACAAGTGGGATCCCCATTGCTGGCTGCTGTGTTCTCTAAGGGCTGATAGAAAACTCAGTGGCTTCACCTGGAAGGTCTGCTTTTTCCCTCCATCCAAAACTTTTATCATGTTAAGAAAGTAGGAAGGAGCTAACTGGTCCTACCTTTTTCCAGTCCTGACCAGCAATTTGAACAGCCTTGGGATAAAAAGGGACAGAAGGAAAAGAGAAGAGAAAGCAGCAGGGGTAAGCTGTGGAAAGAGGGAGTTAAAGCAGTTGAGAGAAGTCCTAGGGAATAAGTGAAAGAAATTTATGTGCTTGTTAAGCTCCTGCAGTTTCACAGACTTTGTCATCTAAGACTTACCTTACCTTCAAGCACTCACTTTTACTTTTTTCTTATTCTACCCCACACCCCTCCAACTGCATGGGTTTTGTCCTCCCGGGTCTTTTGGTATGATGGTAGTTGTGATTAATGCTGTGAATTATTGGCATTTGCTGCAAAAAGTAATGTTGACTTCAACATGTATTGTAGAGCCCTGTTTCATTTCACTTACCATTTTGGCTTTGAAAAATCATTTGGCATTGATAATGTGAGCAGAGCAATTTTGCAGGAGTGAGAATACTGACCTTTTTTAGCATTACTGGCTGTGAGGAATGGTTCTCTCTGAATTTAATATTTGATTTGTCAAAATGACTTGTCACTGAAAAGTTTACTCATAGCTCTTCCTAATCAAATTTTAAATGGATAATTATTGTAGTTTTACTTATTTTTGATGCCATGTTTTTTGTTCTTACTGATGTAAAGGCAAAACTAGAAAAGAATATGAAATGGAGCTCTTCTAAAAACCATGAACAATACAAACATAATGAGACTTCGATGCATTGTTGAAAGTGTTGTCTACCTAGGGATCCCAGACCATAAGGGAATGGAAAGCATGAGGCACACAACTGACAGTTTTGCTGAGACACTATGGAAGTGTGTTCAGTTTAATTTGGTTTGACTTTCTGCAAATTGGAGGAAGGGAAGGGCAATAATTTGTGTTTCTGAGGCTTTTTCTTTTTAAAGAACCCATTATTTCAAGCATGTAGGAAAAAAAACCTGATTATTTTCTCATAAACATCCTTCTATAAATAGTAGTTTGAAGTAGGAACTTCTTTTGCAGGTGATGGGGGCTGGTACGCTCAGGGAGGAGGACCACCACTTTTTGCTTATCTTGACTGCTAGAAGATAGCTGTCTACATCACATTTTGGGTTAAAAGGAAGATTTTGGTATGAAGCTGACCTTTGTACAGAATAAAAACCCATTGCTCTTTAATAAATGCCCTTTTTGATAAGGTTTCCTTTTTTTCAGATAGTGGTTATATTTTAAATAGTTACTTCACTTATGGAGGGGTTAAAATAAGCTGAGAGCTAGTCAATGGTCTTGCCCATTCTTCACGTGCCTGTTTGTGATCCTCTGCACACTGATACATACAAAATCTGAAATAACCTCCTTGACCACAAGATCAAATATGGGGAGAAGTCAATTTTAGGCTTCTTTTCATTTCTTTCTGTTTTTTTTTCTTTTATGAGCATGTGCTGTAAATGTGTTCTGCTTAAAGGGAAAACTGCACTTTTGATGTGCGGTGCCTGTATGGTGGCACTGAATCATGGTGATAGGTGACTTGGTGGAAGATAACTTATTACTGTCAGCTCCAATCCTTCTCCCGCCTATAACACTACTCTGAGCCGTAGTCTACCCTCCTGATGGAAGTATCTTCCTGCTGCTTTCCACCTTCTTATACTCACCTTTACTTTACATTTCTGCATTGCCTTTGAAACACAGGGATAGCAATTGTTCATTCTTGAGCTGAGATTCATTAATCTACAGGTGACTGAAGAGCTGCTGTATTGGATTTGTTTGCCTCTGAAGATACTTTCCTCAAATAGGAATGTGAAAACCATGTATCTTTTCCTTCGTGGTTTACCCAATGTCTTGTATTTTTCTCCAGTCTCCAATTTTTTTTTTCTGTTTACTACTCAATGTTTCCTTGCATTTCCACTGAAGATAATCATATGTGAATATCTAGTATGTAAATTGAATTTGAACAGTGGAGTACTTGGTATCTTTTTTAGAAGTTGTGTGAACCTCACACTCTCTCTTGAAGTTTTCATGCCAGTTGGCATGACACTTGAGAACATTGGGCAAAAATTAATGTTAGGCTAAAACCTTAAGGTCAAGAAGTTTGGTGTCTTGCAGAAGCATGTAAGAATTTATTTTTTTTCTTTTAATACTCCGTCCTACAAGAAGGTGGAAGAACCCTGGTAACCATAATCAGATGCAGTACCTGCTACAAAGGTAGGAACTTGCAATTTCTTTAACATGCTGACAGCCAACTATATTTCTAGGAAAGCGTCATGCTTGCCTGTGCAAACACACAGGCACACATACATACATACATACAGGAGTTTTCACACAAACTTTGGAGAGAAAATTCTGCCCTATAAGAACAAGGTGTTAGTATCCATAGATAATAAGAAAGTTGTGCAGAAGTCTCATGGGGGACCCTCCTTGCAGTTTATGTACAGGCCTTGCTTTGTGTATGGTGGTGTACCCTCCTGGAAGTCTGGATGGTAAAGCTTGTTGAAGGTGGTAGCAAGGCATGTAACCTTTTGTAGAACGACACTGCTAGCTTGAGGCTCAGCCTGCATCCCCAGTGGATATGCTATTGCTGTCGCTTCACGCACTAAAACTTATCAGTGGTTGTGGTTTTGGATGGGTCTCAAACTTTACAGCACCATTCCCAAACCTGCCTGATAGACCTCTCTCACATCAGAAAAGTCACACTTGTTATGAGGAAAGGAGCATGAGTTAAGTTCAGAGGAGAGTTGCAGGACACTTCTGTGAGTGCTGCTGTAGCTATAATGTGAATGCACTGCTTGGGAAAGGTAGATCATAGTTCTTGAAAAGATCATGCTTTTCTCTTTAAGGTACTAGTTCACGTAACTGTGATAACCACACATTTGCGGCTTCCGGCTTAGGCAAGAGTCCACTGTTTCAAACCAGTATTGTCCTGTGATATACAGATTTTAAAACAGAAGTATTTCCAGGTCCAGTGATAGTAGCAGACTTGCTTTCTGTAAATAGGGTGCAAAGAGTAAACTTTGGGGGGAGGGGACAAGTAAGTTAGGAAAATAAAGTATTAATATTCTACTATTCCATAGTAAATAAAATAATAAGCAATAAAAAGAAAAATATATGCTGAGAAAAATTCAAAATGGTAGTTGTTCCTATAAAAACTATGGAAGGAAATGAAACTCTTACTGATATTTCAGTGTTGGGTTTGGATTTTTTTTTTTCCCAATTCCTATGTATTTTTTGGGTTTAGTATAGTAGATTTCTTTTCATTTGTGGGTTATCTCTGTGTTTTCATTTTTTAATTTAATGGGAAAGAGAAGGAAGAGACTATTTAATAGTTTAATAAATAGATAGTAAAATGGCTATTCAGAAAACTTAAAATTGAATACAATGTGAAAAACTGAAAGACTTAACCAAATGCAGAAGTCTTTCATGAAAAAAGCTACACTTGCAAAACCAATGTTATTTTACTCTTTTTTCCACCCCTTACTCATCTTGATTATTTTTTTAATCTATCAGTAAACAGAAATGCAAGACTGTTGATAGAATGAGTGAGCCTGTGCTGAGACCTGTGAGATGGCAACATCTGTGTCTCCGAAACATCAGAGAAAACTTTAGGGAGTAGTAGGTAGCTGAACTGAAAATTCATCAATATGCAATAATCAGTAGCTGATGCTCTTGAAAAATACCATGGGATTTGCAGTGATCTCAAGTGAGTGGGAGCTCTTTTCTCCAGCAGTGTGAAATAACAATATAGGAAGAAGATTGGTGCCTTCCGACAGTGCACTGGGAGCTCTTTCTGATTTTCAATGGTGAAACCAAAGTCAATCTTAGATATTTTTAGGAAGTTCTATGCATATTGTCGGTAAAGAGTTAACAGTAGTTTTTTTAGTTGACTGCCTCTAATACGCTTGTGTGGAGGAAGTAGTAAGGAACTCGTATTTCCTCTTGCTTTGTCAATGTTTTCTTTCATTTTCATTCATGAAATTCAAAACTTCTCAGGTAAATAACAGCACATAACAGGCTGCTGCTTTTATTAATATGTCTTCGGAGAATAAAGAAAGGAATGGGTGTAACCACTTGAAATACTGCTCTTGGTCTGTCAATATTGGAAGGAGTACCAGAGCCCTGACTGTCTCTAGATGAGTAAACGAATTACTTTTCCGCTTGGCCTCTGCTAACTCTTTAGGGTGATTGAATGTGAATCTTGTCTGCTGTTTAATAGCAACTTTTACAAACAGAAAAAAGATGTTTAGAGATCTAGAGAATGAAATCTTAGCAGCATCACTTGTACAGACCTTTTTCATGTGGACATCGTTGGGTTGGTTTTTGGTTTTGTTTTTGTTTTGTCATCCTACTTCCAGTTAAATCTACGTGTCAGTGGAATTACACAGTTACTTCAAAGACTCTTTCTTTGGGTCATAATTAGAGCTATCAGGAGGCCAGGAAGAGATTCAAGTTCTGCAGTGATTTATAACACTGGAGTGTGAAGAGATGTCTGTTCATTTGTTTCAGAGGTCCAAAATGTGCCAACCTACTTCTACATTTCCACATGCCAGCTGAAACCTGAGCTAACCTTCCCTGTTAGCCAGGGTGGGTAAAGTGTCAGTATATTCTGGGATATTGATACATTTCTGTTTGATATAACTTTTTAAGAGGGAAGGTCACATATCTGGGATTTCAGTACTCTGTTTGTCACAACTCCTCATCCATTTTGGGATGGTGAAGATATAAGGTCTATCTGCTCTGTGATGGATGCTGGCCATCAGGCACCCGAGTGGCTATGGCCTCAACACTGTGCTATCTACATAGACATCAGGAGCTACTAAAGTTACAAAAAAATGGCTTGGCTCCATCGCAGCCTTACACCAGCACAGCAGATAAAGTATGGAATGCTTATGTTTATCTGATTGGTGTGGGAGACGGTCATAAATGGCAATGAAGTATAATTACTTAGTTTCTTAACAAGCTTTCATTTCTTTCTGGTTGTATGGATCAGGCAAACTTTCTGGATGTGGGACGTGTTTATGAGTGTCTGTAATGCTTCATTTTTTTTATTATCCCCCTCCCTGCATTTTTCCCATAGGCTTGTTCACAGCAACACCCACTGGAGGTAATGAGCAGTGACAGTATCACTGCAACTTTCCCCCCGGGAGCCAAACAACGTTGGCTCCTGTAAGCCAACGCTGTAAGCAGTGTTTTTTTTATGTAAAGGGTGGGATGCCTCTAGTCTTCAGCAGCATGTTTTCTGTCAATCAGGAGGAAATTCTTAAATAAAAAAGTCTAATAAACCTGGTCAAAGCAAAGCTGGGGTTTGGTTTACTCAGCTGCTGTAATGGGTTATGAGAATGACACAAAGTTTAATACAATATAGTTTATTTTATTCCTGAAGTAGTTTCATCGTAATCCAAGCAAGAAGTGGAGCTGTCATGGTAATGTGAGTGTGCTCAGTAGAAGCAGCATGAGATTCTGTTTTTTAACAGAAATTCAACCCTAGGCATCTGAAAATGTGGTATTAAGAGTATAAATAGAAGAAGCTCCTGCTAAAGACATGGAAATGGCCCTTGCATGGCCTTCTGATAGGAAGACAGATCAAGTGAATGTACAAGACCTGAGAGTTGTGCTGCTGTGAGAGCTGGGCTATAATTTAGCGAGCTGACAGGAGGAGTGAAGTATCTCCTCAATATCTGTGTTTGGCAGAGGAGATGAATGCATACATCAGGAAACAATGTTTAAGTGTTTTATTTCCTTATTTCAGCCTGTCAAACTGTCAGCATAGTTAATGGCCACCAAGAGAGAGTGAGGGGAAGGCAGGGAGGAAAGGAGGAGGATAAATGGAGGGAAACAAAAGGTGCTGTGGAATCTGGAAGAAAGGAAAACTATGAAAGATTAGCAGGGTGCTGAGGCATAATGGCCCCGTGGACACAAATGTCCAAACGCCCTCCATTGTCTCGAACCTTCTCTCCCCTCCAGTACTTTAAAGAAATGTGTAGTGATAATGAATATCCATGTATGCCGCACAAGGTAACATTATTTTGCAGTATGAATTTTGCTGCAGTAGAACCTAGGCCCACAGTTGGGAAGACACTTCAGAAGGACTTCATGCCATATTTAAGTTGGGTGTCTTGCTGAAGTGGAATCCAAACTGAAGAAGATTGAAGTGTGGCTTGTTTGGAATTTGAGAGCTTGGGATTCAGTCAGTTTCTTTGTGTTGTTTTGCATATTGTCTGTAGCTGGACATTTTCTTTCAAACAAATAAGGTTTGAATTGTTACTTTATTAACTCTCCAGGGAGATATAAGTGTTCAGGACTTCATTCTTCTTTCTGGCACACCCACGCACCTTCCACTGAAGTCAGTACAAATGGAATGCTTTTCATAAGAGAAGTATTTTTAAGTCAAAGCCAATATTATGTATTATTGTCATTGCGTGGAAACAGAATGAGAGTAAAAATTCTTTTTTTTTTTTTTTTTTTTTTTTTTTTTTTAATGCAACTGTACTTCAGTCAAAGATGACACTTAGTTTTCACTGCCTTGTTAATCATGGGGGTTGGCAGCAAAATGTCTTATGGTTCTCCCATGGGAGGTGGATTTGGCTTACATGCACCCAGATGAAGCATCTTCCAAACTGTATTTTGGGAGTGCAGAGCCCAGATAGCATTTGTCCCAGACAGAATAAATGACAAAGCAGAAGCTTTCCGGACTCCATGGGGATCATGCCGTTCACTTGTGGCTTGGCTTGAGCAATTAAAAGCTTTCCCCTTGTGCATCACAGCAGAGAACAGAGACAGGGAGTGGCCGCTGGGATTAAACCTGAGGATATGTGGTTTTCTTTCAGAGGAAAGCTTTGGGCATGTTGGTGTCAGTAGAGTTATTGAGCCACAACCTTTCATGGGAAGCCACTTAGCATATCACACAGCATCATAAGGTATGAACTTGAACTGGGCGTGATAAAAATGCATTTTCCTTTGGCTTAGTATTATGTTGTGTGTGTTCTATCCAAATATACAGTGCATATTAATTATTCCTGTTAAAGTCACTTGAATTCTGTAGCTCATCGTTTTGCTTATCTATTGCTTCTTTAAAAATTTTCTGAAATTAAACAAATGGGTAAAATAAGGAAAGGGTGATAAAATGGTATTCAGCATGGATTAGTGGGTTTATTATAGTAATGGTCAAAGTTGCCTATTTTCATTTCAACGGGGGAGGGTTTTAAGAGGGTTGAAAGAGAATAAAGTAGTAGCTTTGTGAAGTCTCACAGGATATTTTTGGTTATGAGGGGAGCTATGAGGAATACCTGCTGTACATTTTTGAAAATATGGTTAATAAGTGTTGGAGGGTGGTGCTGCCTTGAGTGATGATTCAGCCTGGCTGTGCAGAACTGGATAGAGTAAGATGGCGTTAGACTGGGAGGAGCCTTGGAAGTCAGGACAGCAGCAGATACCTGCTGCAACAGAGAAGGGAAGCCAAAGGAAAATTGCAAAGGCAGGTATGTAATGAGGAAAGCAAGAGATGAGAAGGATGATTTTTGTGGTAGCTGGTAAAAGGGAGAAGAGGCTGCTTCCATGGACACTGGAACAGCCATGTCTTTAGAACAACTTTTTAGTGGCTGTGTAGTGGGACTCATGGTATACAATATATATAATACCCTTCATGGTATTACAAGTGCTCTGGTTTAGCACCCTTTGAAAGAGGTGTGACTTTGTTGCCTCTTATTTGTCATCATGTGGGTAAAATCATAAAATGATAAAGCCTGAAAGTGATCAAAAACTTCAGAAGCATGTTAGCAGAATATCGAAATGCTTTTGTAAAGTGCAAATTTAATCAAACCCATGGACCCTACTTGCCATATCTACAATCACGTCCCCAGGCTCTGTGGTCTCAGGAGATGCTGCAGGTTAAGATCTGCTTAAAACCTGACTTAGGCACTTCCAATGACTCAGGGCAGGCGGGGCTGGTGACTGACTGATATGTGAATTGAACAGGTCAGCTGTTGCTGTGCTGGCGAGAACTGAGCTGCCAGTGAGCCTTTCTTTCCAGTGAGATGTGGAATCCATGGTTCATTGAAAAAGCACATGCTTCATTTCAGAACTGTAGCAGCATTACTAATGTCCATCTGAATGTGGAGACAAGTAACTGTATCTGCATATTTAGTTTTTACATATGATCATGATGCAAATTTCAGTTACCTTGCTATGTTAAGCTATGATAGGAGCTCAATATTAAACAATAACTGTGTTTTACCCCTGAATTGAGTCTCTTTACTAGAGTGGACAAATGAGCCTAATGTGCAGGCTTGCATGGCTGGAAGGACTGAAGAGCTGAAGCAGAACTTGAAAAGGAAGTGACTTTGTTAGTCAGACAGTTTTTCAAAAGGAAAAAGAGTTTTTATGTGAATCACTGGAAACTACTTCACATTGTTCTCATTCAGCAATATACACAGGAGACACTTTTTGCCAATAAAAGCATTAATTCATGGGTAATGAGGAGTCCTTGCCATTCCCATGTGAAAGCTCTGCCAGATTGGGTCAGATGACTCCACCTACTAAAACTATGTATGCTTATGACATGCACTGCTTTAAGCCATAAATAAATCTGTGACACTGTGCCTGTAATAGTCTTTCTGCAGAGCTGTACAGCCTACTACCCATTAGCTGATGTATTTATCATGCTTACTGCTCTTTTCCATTATTTCTGTGTATGAATATGATTGTATCTGGTAAAGTAATTTTAAAAGTATTGTTAAAAGTACAAAAATACAGATCATATAAAATACCCCTGAAGGTAATGGAGGTCTGTGGGCACAGAAGTAATTCTTGTGATCAGCTTGTTGCTCACATAACTGAAATTCATCCATATACACACCCTGTGTCTGTGTATATATATGCACATGAATACATGTATTTGTGATATATTTAAACTCTCATGCTTGTGCATACTTGACTATCACAAAAACTTACTGCATGTAAATACATAAGATTATAAGATTTTACATGTGGAGATGTTCATAGGGAGATGCTATTTCAGGAGGTGATTGTGTAGTTAAAGACCATGTTACAGTTTTCAGAAAGAGGCAGATGTAATCTTCATACCTACACAGTGTTAGTCATTCAGAAGTAAGGATATAGCAACTACAAGACTGATGTTCCATTGTTCTTAAATATTTGCTTTTTATAGAAGTAAAAGAAGAATTCTGCAATAAAAACATTTTTAAATTAATGTTATATTATTAAAGTCCTATAGTTTACCAGTTACATACTTAAAAAAAAAATAAAGAGCAGTTCATCATTAAATGCAAGTGACTGCCATCACAAACCCCAATTTTCTTTAACTGTGGCTGTTTACAGGTTTTCTTCTGGCATTTCTGCTGGTTCCTAGGATTAAAAAAAAAATAATAATCAAAATTCAGAACAACTAACTCTCCCTTGAAATTCAAAACTGTCATAAAGCCGTACAACTTTAGAAAACTTATTAGTTCTGATTCTCTGTCACTTTCATGGTGTTACATACTCCTAAGGCAGAGTGTTGGGTTTTTGGTTTTTTTTTTTTTTCATTTTAAACCAGAGATTTTTGTGACGATATCCTTCACTTCAAAAGCAAATATTCTATGAATTGTGATTAAAATTTCAATTTTCTCCGTAGACATTGTGAATACATTTCATTGTGATTGTGCTGAATGTTTTTTCTCATTCAACTGAGTTAACTGAGGAGTTCTTTGGATGGGTGTAGACATACTTGGAAAAAGACAACTTTTCTTAAAAGTGTTCATGAAAGGGCAGTAAATGAAGAGCTGTGAGCTGAAGATATGTTACCCTGCGCTGGATGTACGTAACTGCTGAGACATCACAGACATTTGCTGTGTTTCTGAAAGACTTTGCAGTCTTCCTAGAAGTAAGCGTTGGCCTGCATAGTAATACTCAGTTATATGGTCTCAAAATGGAAGAAGTCAGAGCATTGTTTTAAGTATTACAGAGTGTCGCTGTAGAGTGTGGCATTTTGGTGTCTCCCTTCTGTCAGCAGTTGAACACTATTAATTCCAAAATACAGAAAGGTTGCAGAGCTTGTGTGGGACTTCTGTGGGGCAGTTCAGTGTGGTAGGGAAACTCTGGAGAGCTTTGCTGGAGAGGTCTGCTGTCAGCTATCTAGCGCTGCACTCCAAGCTGGCAGTTCTTCATGAATATTGTGGTGTTGTGCCCACATCCCAAAGTTGATAATGTAGAAGATTTACAAGTTTGCAAAGAAAATAACTTTTGTTGTATGGAGACATCCTTTTTTGGATTGAAGAAAAAAGGCACGGTTGATGAAAACCCGTTAGAATTTCTCATAGAGATACATCTGTGGATAATTTTGTGCAACAGGAAGCTACTAAGTTAACAGTCTTCTGGGAAATGTTGACGTCTTTACATTAAGTCTAAATCCTTGGTATTCTGTTAAGTACTTTGCAGTTGTAAAAACATCCTGTACTGTAACTTACTTGAGTTCATGTGATTGGCTCAGCGTTCTTAGTGTTGAAAGGTGTAGAACAGAAGTGTTGGGAAATATATCATGAAATTCATCACAGGATGATGCTAATAAATTTTCTGGATAATTTAGGAGTTAAAATTACTCTTTCCTGTGTATTTTTTATCTGCAGGAGATTGATCTCATTGGGTGATAAATTCAATAGAGGTGACACTTTCTCCAGGATCCCAAGTCTGAAAAATAATATTCATATTAAAGGATAATTTTTCTTCCACCTAAAGCAATTAAGATATTCTGATGCAGTTAAAGAAGGACTATATGCTTTACGTTATAATGGCTATCCTGAAGGTGTTTTAGAATCGTAGAATAGTTTAGGCTAGAAAAAACCTTTAAGATCATCGAGTCCAACAGTTAACCTAACTTTGCCAAGTCCACCACCAAACCATATCCCTAAGTCCCACATCATGGTAAGAAATGGCTATTTGTAAGATTTATTTTTTTTTTAAAGGGGCAAAGGGCATACCAATGCAAGATGACCTTAACCCTTATTTATTTTTATTTGGATTTTCAGGTTTTTGTTTGTTGCCTTAGGAATTAAGTTTGCTAGTTGGGCTTCAAACAGTGTTTTATATTCAAAAAGGAAGTATATCACACACAGGAAAATAAATGCCTTCTTTTATTATTGTATGCACTAAACCATGTCTTATTTCTCAAAGTTTTTTATTCATTGTCATTCTGAGACCTTAACACCATTTTGGTTTTGTGGTTCACTGTGCTGCTTTTACTGCTTAAAATTTGGGAGGGGGAGGAAAGTATCTGAGTATATTCAGAGAATAGTAATTGTTACAGTTACTATCCTTTCTGGAAAGACTGGTACTAGGTTTCAACTGTGCGTGCTGTTTTTAAGCCTGTTCTTCACCCTCCCTCTTCTCTCATGGGTATGGCTGAACAAGTAAATTAAGCAGCAGCTGTGAGAGCTCTTTCAGTCAAACAGAAGTCTAGGATTCCAGACTCCTGGTTTCTAGTGCTGCTTCTGCTATAGTATCACAATGTTATTTATTTGTCCCTTGATTTATCCACCTGTAAGATGGTAATGGTGATACTTGTGTTGAAATTTGCTGGAGATTTACAGGCTGATCCAAACAGTACTCAAGTCAATGGGAACTTTCCATTTCCATGTACATTTCTGAACCAGACCTTTAGTTCAATGGTGTTTAAGTCCTATGAGATCCTAGCTATGAATTATGAAAAATTACTGCTATTTGCATGGTTTTGGGGTGATAAGATAAATGCAAATGAGGTGTCCTTAAATAAGAACAAAAAGCAAATTGCTGTGTACAATCCGAATTAGACATAACACAGCAAGAATATGAGGGGTTTTAAGAGTGGATGGGAAATCATAAAATACATACATTGTTTCTTACACATCCTGAAGTGCAGCAGGAGGATGCCTCTTGGTCTCTACCTTGTTCATAATTTTACATCATTGTTTATTTCTGATACTGAAAAATGCCCCAAATCAAAAGATCTTTCTAGCTCTGTCTGGTGCTCTGGTTTGTTGAAATCACTGCAAGCACCAATTGGATTTCTGCACCAGAGGTTGGGCACTCTGACCCCACCACCAGTATTTGTTCAGTATAAAAATTTATCAGTAGCACAGGGGTTCTCACTCACTAACTTTGGATTTGGCCTCAAATACAGCATCTAAATGAAAAGAGGGAAAAGAAAAAGGCAAAAGAAAAAAGAACTGCCAGGAGGAGCTTCCTTTTTGATCATTAAGACAACAACAACAAATTATCCCTGTTTTGTATACATTTTGAGATTGCTTTGGTGCCAGGAGCTCCGCCACCTGTTCCCAGCAGGACAAGGTGGGATAAGAAGAAAACTGGTAATCTTTGAGAAATAAAATATACATGTACACTTACAAAGTGAACTTTGATAATCTTTTTAGTGAAGGAAATAAACCTTGTCAGCATTACAAATCAGTCAGAGCATGAGCTGCTTTAGTACAGCCCCTACAGCCAGCAACTACTTCCTTTCATTTATTTAAAGGAACTTCAGCAGGTAGTTTTGAACAGGAAGTCTTGAGTATGTTTAAAAGCAAAATAAATCCCACCAACCAACCAAAGAAAGCAAACAAAGAAATGGGAAGAAAAAAAACCAAAACTACCCTAAACCCACAAAACCCTCAAAAAAACACCCCCCAAAAAAAACCACCCCAAGCAACAAAACCCTACCATGGTGAAATGTTTGCGAATGAGATGGTGAAATTCATTCTAGACCAGAAGTGATGCTGCATGGTGTAAACCAAGAAGTTAGAGTAGAAGTTGTACAGTATGCTTGTGCAGATCAGCATACATCCATGACCTCAGTGGCCTGGAGGATCTGACCTGTTAGGTGGTGTGGAGGCAGAACCAAATATTTATAACCATTAATAAATTAGAAGGTGCCCAAAGCAAAAGCAAATGCAAGAAAAAAATATACCTTACTAGGCTGGGGTTGGGCTGGATACTACAAAGGCATTTTCCCATCCTTGCCTCCCTCAGCAGCTGTTCAGACAGACCCTCTCTCCTGCAAGAGAAGGGACAAGAAGAACTAGGGAATTAACCCTTTGCTCACAAGAGACTAGGCTCCATGTACTTGGCAAATAACAATTGGAAGGTATTACCTCAAAAAACCACCAAAACCTTCATTTGCTGTGATTGGAGGGTCAGATGTAACAGATGAGAGCATGCTACTGTTGAAATAGGTATTTTAAAATAGTCTCCAACTGGATCAACACTGTTAAAATGGTGATGGTGGGGTCTTGGATTCTGATAGCAGTGAAAGGGTTAAATAATTTTTGGCAGCCCATCGATCATGTAAAACCATAAAGCAGTTCCAGTAGAAAGAGATGTGTAGAGGTAGAAAATATCGGACTGAGTGCATGCTCTCTGTGGATAATAAAAATTACCCACTTTCTCACAGATGTCGAATCTGGCAGTTTTCCACTAAAAATTTGGATTGCATATCAACTATCCAAATTATTTTAGTGTCTGTTGAAGAGTGTGTTTGGCAGGATTTCCAGTAGGAAAATAGGAAGTCGATTTGAAAACATTAATACTATTTGAATACAACTGCTTAAAGCTGATTGTTCCTTAGATGAACTCCAGTGGAAACACATTCTGCCCTGCAAGTCCCCAGAAAGTCTCCAGATGAAGAAAGTGGAGATGTGAAATAGGTGCTCGAGAGGACGGGGAGGTCTACCTCCAGGGATTTTACCTTCCTCCTTTTTTTTTCCCTTTCCTCCTCCCACTTTTCTCAATTATAAATAGCCTGGTTAAATAAGAGGGGTTATAATAGTTGGACAAGCATGTAAGAGAATCAAGAACCGAGAAGGAGGGGTATGGTCATTGAAGAGAGCAGATATGCAAAGTACCTGTATAGCTTTGGGGTTCTGAATGAAGTTCACTGATTTGGGAAAGGGAGGTGAAATCATTGAGACCTCAGCTAAGATGTATGTGCAATAGCTGAATGCCATTTGAAGTAACTGAGGAATTAGATGCACCAAAACTGGGAAGAGGACACCACAGAAAGCAATTGGAAGTACATCCTTATTTAAAATATTGCATATGGTGCTAGACTGATCTCTCCAGAATAACACAGGAATTTTGGGTTACGACTGGATGTTTTAAGAGGATGGACAAACATCCAGGTGCTTAGCATAGGGTTTCTTTCATCTTTCTCTGAAGCAGAGACAGGATAATAAATCAAAGGAGTTGCAATACTACTGTTCTTAGGCTACAACTAAGACTCAGTAGGATGAAGTCAAGAAAGGAAAGTATCAGAAGAATAAACTGAAAATTTTCTGCTGCTGTGTTTGGCTAGAAATGAACTTATTAACTATAGGTCATGGATATCATAAAATACTTGAAAACTAAATAACAGGACACTGATGCAGATCTGAAAGGAAGCAATGGAAGTGATGTTCTGGCAGGCACTTCCACTGGCTTTGACAGACTGTTTTAATGCCAGCAGAAGTTAGAATTTCTGACTGGGGATATAATCAGAGCAATGTTTTACTGAGTTTTTCACAGAACAAAAATTAATAGGAAAAAAATGTACTGTGATTGTCCTAGTGTTCTACACATATTCTGTCAAATTTTGAAAATGTCTGATCCACTGAGCATCATGGAAGATACAGGTTTGATAGCTTGGGCCAGAAGTGATAGAATAGAGCTGTTGCGCTGATGTCACTTCTATTTATTAAAGTTGCATCAATTTAAAGCCAGTGCAGTGTTAATAAGGCTGCAAATAGAATAGCAGAGTATTCCTTTTTGTAAATCCTGTGGTTCTTCCATTTTCCTCTCCTTCCTTTATCCCCTTACTAAACTCAAAATTGCTTTGGCAGAAGAGCAAATCCTGCCTCCCTATTTATTGTTGTTACCACACTGCAGGAAGATGGGTGTATTGCTGTAGTATGAAGTGTGCATGTGAGACAGAGAGTTTCTGCTCCAGAGAGCTCGTGCTTTGTGGAGGTCAGAGTCAAGTGCTTCTCCTGTCTCTGATCTGTCAGTACACTGATACACTTCTAAAAGCACTTCCTCATAAAAATTCTTAGGCTTTACCACATTTAACCTTTTGTTCTGGTGCTTGGAGAATTATTGTCAAACCCTACTGGGTGTCTGAAGGATAACAATGGAAATTGGGTGGTGTTTTGGTCTGGTGAAGTTCTTGGCATAGTGAAATTGTAAGAAATTTATTACTTGGTTATCAGTGAGGAAATCAGAATCATCTTTCAGAGGACTTTGAGGATTCTTCCAATAGGTGGTCTGGTCCAGTGTTCCCATTTGCCTTGGGTCAAATCAGAATCCCAGAGGTGTTGTGTCCAACTAATGTGTTGTGTCTCAGGGAGCATTACACACTGTAGGAGAAGTCTGTTGGCATTTACCCCAGGAGTGGAGAACACAAGAGGGTCCTTGCACTGGAGTGGAGCATAGGGTAAGTTGTAGAGGATAGTAAACACACTTGAACTATTACTTGGGAGCAGTAAAGAAGAGGGGGGAAAAAAAGAGAGGCATTTGAAAAATTTATTTCGTTTGTTTGTTTGTTTGAAGGGGAAAGCATATGTGTCAGGTCATGACTAGTTGAGGGGGTTTTTTTAATGCCTTTTTTTCATCCTTCATCTTTTCGGTCAGAAAATGTGTTCCCAGATACCTAAGTGTCCTACTGGAAGTGCTGAGTTGATCTGTGGAGTATCTGGAAGATTTTTGACACATCTCGGAAAATGATGATCACTGGACCTTTGTGAATAGGCACAGTTTCTTGTATATATGTGTTAGAGCATTGTCTATCTTCAGCCACTGTAGATGCACAGGAGTTATTGGTTTTAGGATTGCTGTGTGCACAACAGTGTCAAGAAGTGTCCAGTTTTTACGGAACTTCTCTGATAGGGAATGCCACTGGCTGAAATGTTAGGCTCCAGTTGAGGAGTTTTTCCTCCTTTTGCCAGGGCATAATGTAGAAGGACTAGGTGAGATAATTCAGTTACATGTATGCGAGACTTGTCACACTGCTGAAACACTATTTTACCAGTTTTTATACTTCAGTAAAACTAAGAGAAATTCAGGTCAAGCCCAAAGCAAAGCTATACTTGATCATCCAATCATTGAACAGGGAAAGATTTTTATTATCAAGGAGGACATCTGACAGTATAGCTTTTGCGTCTCCTAATCTGTGCCCATGGTATCAAAAACTCGTCAAAATCTCTGTTCTGCCTTATGTAATAAAGCATGTTTGTGCATAAATTCAGACTGCTTGGTATGTATCCCATATTGTTTGTCCATCATGAAAGGATGGGTGAGTCATTTAAATAAAAAAATATCTCTACTTTCCAATCTTTAGTGTCAAAATGGGATGCCAAATTTTGCAGTAGGCCCTTTTGTTTAGATGGCTTGCTTGGATCTGCCTATGTGATTGGATTTATCAGTTAAAGGCCTGAATTACATGGTTATTAATCGATTTATTTTTTAGTTTTGAGAGAAGGCTTTCAGTATTTCCACTGATTTCAAAGTTTTCTACAAGGGGGCACTGTAAAAGTAAGAAAGTCAGTCAAGTACCAGTGCTGCGATGGAGTGTAGGTCCAGACCTAATCGTTTTGGGTTCAGCCCAGGTGTCCTCCAAAGATTATACAGAAAGCTGCTTTTGTCATTTGTGTTACAAGAAAGCAGAAAGTTCTAGGAGTTCCATGAGAGTCAGATTTTGTAATATTTCTACCCCAGTTACAGGAATTGTTTTTGATAATTTACTTAAGATTATAAAACTTTGATTTTTTTTTTTTCTTTTTAATTATTATTTTATTCTTCCCAGTGATTCAACAGAACCAATTTTAGTGTTTTGCTCACACTGCCAACTCTCCAGTGCTCAAGCGTACACAGACCTTTTAACTTTTGGGCATACTTTTATATGTAAAATAGGATGATTTAGTTACAGAACCTTCCCCAAAGGCAGAGGCTCTTTCTCTTCCTGTTCTTTGGACACATTTATTTCTTCTGGTATGATAGGTATAAATGTCCTTGATGTTCACAAATGTATAGCTGGTGGGCATTATAAGAAGTCTGAGCTTGCTGGGAGAAGTCTGTAAAAGTAAGAATGCTTTCCGATGTGGATAATAAAATACTTTCCTGCGCCTTTATATAGTTTTAACAGACGTTCAGGGTTCCAGTTCCCCTTAACCTGCTTTCCAGATTTCTTTGGAAATCAAACTTAAAGTTGTGAGAGCACAGCTGACTTGGGTCCAGATTCTGCAGCTTGTAAGCGATCAAAGCTGGTCAGGACTTGCAGTTGTTCACAGAGTTGAAGTATATGGAAGCTTGTTATTTGAGATACTTTTGCCATCAAAGCTTGAATTCATCTCTCTAGGACTAGTAATGGAAGATTTAATGAAATTTCTCTTTTGATCTCACTCTGAGAGATCTGCGGCTCAGAGTTGTAGTTGTCAGGACTTTCAGTTTGTTTCATTTTTTGTTTTAAAATAGATTGGTGTATTTTATTTTTGTTAACCCCTAGTTGAAAACGTTAGTATGTACTGGCAGATAAAGTTAGCACTGGTCAATCCTAATACAAGATAGGAACATGACTTCAAGTTGAGCATTAACAAGTGTATAAAGACAACATGTAATTTTCTGGTTCTCCTCCTCTCACTCCCCATCCTTCATCAAGTTTTGGGTGAAGATGATAACAAGACATGGATTTACTTAGAGCTAAGGCTTTCTGTCTTGCTAGGTCTTCCTGTAGTTACTGGATTTGACTTTTCTGTATTGGGTAGGCTGTAGTCTCAGCTAGAGTGCTTGACTTGGTGGCTGTCTGATATTTTAGCAGGAGTTTCTGCTTGCTTTTCTCACTTCAGCATTATCCAGAATATTTTTGTGGGTCAGTGTTTTTCAGGCTTTTTCTATTTTTTTGTAGCTTGGATGATTTAAAAAATTTCTTCCACAAAGTTCCACCTTGAATGGTGACTTGTAGGACTGCAAGGTATCATGTATGTCACATGTATTAGTGACTGAGATGAAGTCTGCCCTATTACTCCCTGGAAGTGGCTTTAGCCACCTCCTCATTCACAGCTTGGAATCTGAAATATTTTTGAGATTTAAGCTTAAATAACTGTTGGAAAAGAGGCTTTATCTTTTTAGCCCTTTCTTAGGCAGGGGAGTCCCACTAGTTTTTGATCAAGATTTGTTTGAGAAAATTAAGCAACTTAGCAAAAGAAAATAAATAAGCCCGGCACATCTTAAATGAACTGCATTCTAAAGAAAACGTTTTTACCCACACCACCCACATATATGTTAACATACAGAATTAGTCCTAACCTGCCAAAAGAAGAAAATGCACAACACCTTTCAAAGATGCAAATTGACAATTAACAAAACAATAGAGTTCTAGCCTTCCTTTGCTGAGGTGCAAATTGATAATCAGATTGAAATGAAAAACTGGTGGCTTCTATTTAAGATTTAGCTTGAGATGAAGGCTCCCTATGGAAGGAGGGGAGGGAACCACTTCACAACCAGGAAAAATCCTGTATAAAGAGTACTAGGATATCAAGTTGACATCAACTGTGTAGTTTCCACTTTAATTATGACAACAGTAATGAGAAAGGAATGGTAAAATTTAGTTACGTTGTGGAGTTACAGAGGGCAGAATCTGAGGGGTAACAATCTCTCTGTTTCTGTACATATCCTATGCCCTACAGTGATGTTGATGAGAGAAACTGCAAACCCTGTGTGATAATTTTTTTCATTTATTTTTGGCAGTTTTGCCTTCACTCTGCCCATTAAACTTCATCCCTTATATTTATCCTAATGTTTCACGTACCCCTGAGCTGCTGCAGGTAACTACCAGTTTATTTTATCCCAACTTGCCTCAGATATTTTATCTTTACAAATATGAAGTTTTACAGAATGATTTCTACCTGCATTTGAGAGCAGATAAATGAGAACCACCATCAGCTTTTCTAATAGTAAGTTTTGGTGCCCAGTGCTTGGAAGATGGCAAAACAGGCTTTTATACTGCAGGAAGTTTCCATCCTACAAATCTGAGGACGTGAGGAATTGGAGATTTGCTTGGAAGTTGTAATTTGGATGCAAATTTTGAAGAAATAGTTTTATTTTCCTACCATCTGAGTTTTGTTCTGTGCTTTTGCCCAACTCCAATGAAATTGGTGGCTTAAGTCATGTCCCTTTGTGGCCTGTAGTATTTCTGCTGCTACATACTTATGAATGTTGCTGGGGCTTAATGGGTTTTTTTGCTTATTTTGATTTTAGTTTACCAGTGACTGGTTCCCAATGCTATTTATCTAATCTCTCTTGAAAGATAGGCATTCTAGCATATGTATGTTCATTTTAATTTTGTTCTGAATTTTTTTCACTTGAAGTTTTGTTACTATGGGAGCTGAGTTTTACAAGTAGAAGAGTAATTTAAGGATAAGACCTTTTTAATAATCTGAATAATTTGTGGTATTTGACAAATATATAGATGTATAGTCTGGGATTTTTAAGACTGGAGTATTTGAGAATTGTTAATTTGAATCCAAGCCGTATGATTAAATGTCCTAGATATCTTGGAAAGTTTCAGCCATAATTATACAATTTTAATGAATTTGTTGCTCTTGAAAATGTTGAGTTGACAGCTGCTTAGGATGAAGTCCTGGGTAGTTGCAGCACATGATAGGTAGGGGACTGCAGAGCTCTGAGCATGCTATGCACTACTCAGCTCGCTTCCAAAAAAGTTGAACATCACTCTCTTAACGAGCAGCTGAGCCTTCTCTTCCCTTCAACAGAGTGACTGAGATTTTATTTTGTGGACAGCTGGTTAGTAGCAGATACTTGACATCTTCCTCTCATTTGTGGTCAGCGTGTGTCAATGCACGTCAGTCCACCAGGATGATTGTCACAGCCCTTGTCACGTGAGTAAAAATGGAGAAAATTTGGATGCTGACGCTGGCAATGACAGTACTCTTGAGCCTGTAGTCAGGGAATGTATTAATCCTTCTTTCAGGTGTCAAGATTTAGCACCTCTTACATATTTTGATTAGCACTGAATAGGAGATTTTTATCTTTAGTGCTGTAGTGGCTTGTTGCATTTAGATACTATTTATTATGAACTAGATCCTGACATTGAATATTATCTGACTTCTCTGAAAGCCAACCCCTCTTGAGTGAATGTAGTGTTTTGACAAGTAAATAATAGTGTATGGTGCCCTATGAACGTGTTGTAACCTGCTCCGCGTAAGTTTTCTTAGGCTTCGTGCACGTATTTAAAGAGTGTAGTATGCAAGGCATGTAAGGATGGAAAAGTTTGTTTATGCATTCAATGATTTTTTCTTGGGCAAGATTCATGTCGATATTGTGCTATACAGCATTTTATTATACTGTCTCTGGTACAAAGGGGTATGTAATCTGAAGTTGGGGGTGGATTTACTTTTTAAATAAAAGCCACTAAGGCCAGCACTTTTGTCCCTTTTCATGTCTTGTGAAGTCTGTGTGATTTCTAACCCTTTATTTCTTTTTTTCTTTTTTCCATGCTATTCATGTTTGCTGTTGGGCAGGACAAATCAATCTTTTCTAAGTGCTCTTTATTCATAAATCTAGATTAAGCTGACTATTACCTAGCCAGTGGTAGTCAGAAACAGAAAAAGGCAGGGAGGGGGGAATATCTAGTCAGTATGGCTGAACTGTGATTGGGATCACGGGGCTTCTTGCTCTGTGCATCTTGACTCTTGACTGCAGTCATGCTTTTGATTTTGTTGGTGAGTTGTCTTTTTTAATTTTTTTATTTTTTAAATAAAGGCTACTTTAGTATTTGGTCTAATTAATGTGCTTTGCAGTGTCAGTTTTGTGTGCTCTAAACATTCATTTCCTTTAGCTTACATTTCCCCCTCTGGTTTTCAATAAATCTTGGTGGACCTTTGTATCCTGCTGCCTTTCTGTTCTTTTTCCCTAGAGTGTTAATTCCCACCCCCGAATATCTGTAAAATCAGCATTTTATTTTTTCCCTTCCAAGCAGCTATTGCCATCAGCTGTTATAAAATAATGGGTTTAGATGTGTCCCTTATAGTACATTGACCCCTCTGTCTGATTTATCATTAATTTCCAGAGATTTGTTCCAGGCTTGAACTAATTCCTTCCCCCCAGGGTCTTGAGTTAAAAAACACGCTGATACACACTTACTTGTTCTTTTGTACCTGGAATATTAATCATATTGCCACCAGCCTCCCTGGCTGGCACACAGGAGGCATTCCACTATGGTTAACGGTATACTGAGTATCTTTCATTGGCTTCTGTTACAGCAACATTCAAGCTTCTTAAACTTATTTCTGAGCTTGTTTTCTATCTTGCTACTGTTTATATCTTGTGTTTTGCGCTCAATGCCCACACTCTTACTTAGTGAAAAAGTGGCATTTGTCTTCCCCAGGTCCTTGCTCGTTATTTCCTGCTTCTGCTTTGCACAGTTAGAAGGGGGTGTGTTGACAGTCAGCAGAAGATATGGCCATTTGCAGTGGAACCTCGGCTCTATCTAACAGTGTAGGAATATTTGTAGGTTGTGGTTTTACAAGGCTTGGAAGAGTTCCTATGTGTAATTAAGAACACTGAAAAAGGATAATCTTACAAGTGCTACGACATGGGTCAGTCAGTGGAAAGTGTTGTATCTTGAGTTGTAAGTTTTCTTCATTTGAATGTACTGGTCTTAGAGTGGGATGTGTTTGGAAGTAACAGCAAGAAGACATGGTCACTGGCAAGGCACCTATGACAGTGATATCTTAAGTTACCTTTTCTAGGCACTGTGAAAGCTGTGTTGCCTCTTGAAACTTGAAATCATACATATCAACTAGTTCTTTGGACATAATTTCCATGCTAGGGTGTATTTATAAAAGTCTTGTTTCTTCTTAAAATTGCAGTCAGCTCTTTCTAGGAAAAGGACTGAGAAGGTTGCTGTGCAGGAGCCTGTTCCTTCATAGCTGAGGCTCATTGATACGCTATTATTTTCCTGTTGCTGCAGTGCAGCTGGCAAGCAGTTACAGACTGCTGCTTAGAATATGATTGCAAACATGGTGTACCCACATATCTCCCTCTCAAGACAACGGGAACTGCCAATGCTTACTACTTCTGAAAATTAACACCTCAGAAAACTAAATCCACCCTGACCTGGTTTGAATTTTAGCCCTCCTGATATTAGAAAAAAAAGTTACGTCAAAAGTGTGAAAATCTTGATACTGAATTGCTTGATTCGGAATTGCTTTGCACAGCTACTGGAATGGTTTAGTAACCTTTGATCTACAAATAAAGTGCACGAACATCTATGTATGTGAAGCAAAGAATAATGAAATGTATGATCTCTGTCGTTTCTTGTTTGCAAACCTGATGCTGACTAAATTCAATTGTAATCTACAAAGATCCACAGGCACATTAGCTGGCAGAGCTAATATGTAGCAACAATACAGACAAATACACATTTTGAAAGGAAAACATCAAGTCTTTACTCATCACAATGTTTATTGAATTAGAGACTTGAAGCAGTGGGGCTGTAGCATAGTGCATAGCTTGCTCCTTGCCTCTACCTCGTGTCAGAAGGACATGCTACTTCTGATGCCTGGAGTAAATTTGCCCGAGAGCAAAGTACGTATGTCTTGGAAATGTTTTTAATTTATTTCAAGGAACTGTGTATAAAGACTCCATTTATAAGGCAGAAGTAGCTACAAATAGTATGTTGTAGTATGGTTAACAAATGATATCAAGAGCTGTGGAAAAGTCATACTGTCACATTTTCAGATCTGCTTGCCAGATTGGGGGCATACATGGGGGTAAGGCATTACTAGTCATCCCTTTGCACTTGTGCCTGGTAGCCTTGTTTTTTTATGCCTGAAGTCTCAAATACCTGGAGATATTTTATAATAGGCCAGATTTTTATTTTTTCTTTGAAGTGCTTAGTCTAAAAAAAAAATTAAAAATCTAAGATTGATTTATAAATGGTAAGATGAAAACAAAATGCATCTTGATGTTTTCGTTTTACTCCAGGCTTGAAGTAGTGCTTATACCAGCTTTCCCCAGAAACAGGAGGGATAGAGACCTAATAAAAATGTAATGCAAGCTGAATTCTCATGTATTGACAGATGTCTAAGAGATGGAGCTTTAAGAGAAGTGCAGATGCAATGGCTTGTGTGCTAAAACATCAACAACAGTCTTGTAGTGTGTACAGCATTACCAGCCGTTGCTGTGCAGTAAAGCCGCCAAAGTGGTGGCAGCCGCTTAGCTATATACTATCTACCCTTAAGTAGCACTAATACCCTGACTGTCCCTACTTGGGCTAATTTACCTGGTGTTGCTAAGTGCCTTGTTGTGGAGCACCTTTTGGCTACAGGGCAGATGGACCTGGTTTGGTGTTTGTGTGGCTTTTGGGGGTTTTTGCTGCTTTTTTAAAAAACATATTTGTCAGGGTTTTATGCTGCTTATCACCAGGGACTGCTGCCTCTGGTGGCTCATGGCTGATGGTACCAAGCAAGTAGCATGCTATAAGCAGCATCTTGCACCTTTCCCTCTGGGTTGGGAGGGTCACTGCTGGTGGTGAAGCGCAGTTGCTGTGGGTGACAGCTAGTTTCACAGATGACAGCTGCCTTCAGCTCCCTGTTTGGGGGTCGCTGCATTGAAGCCACAACAAGGTGTGTGATGGTAGTATGGAAACCAGATGCTGTGGTGGCAGTGTTGCTGACAAGGAACCAGTATTTCAGCTGTCCTTTAAGGGCCAGTTTTCAGGTGCTGCTTAGCAGGAGGGGTGTGATGGGCAGCAGCCGTATGGTGATGGAACAGCACACACAATATTTCTACCAAAGGAAATATCCCAGTATGTTCTATTACTATGAATCTTTCAGACAAAGGGGGCATTTGAGGCAATTAAGGACTGTTTCCTCTCTTCCTCTTTCCTGTGTGTTAACTGCTTCTTGTTTGATTTGGGCTTCTGGGAGCACCCATGGTCAGGCATCTGAGTGACTGGGTTCTCTCCTTCCTCATCACAGTTGTCTGTTTTCTCTCCTGGAAACCTCACCCATCACATTTCTGCTTTGAAACTGTTGTCTTCTGGGCAGATGAAGGAGTGCAGTGCTGCCAGCTGGCTTGTGTCCCCTCCTGCCCATCCGTGCTGTTGCAGATACCTTGCAGAGCATGGGGAGAGGTGTGGGTGGTGTGATGCCAAGCCGGGCCAGCTCCAAGGCTGCATGCCTGAAGCAGGACCGGGCTGCATTGGCCAGAATAGCTCAGGGCAGGCTGCAAGGAACAGTATTTTGGGCCCCACAGTGACACCAACACCTAATAATTTTGGTATTGTTTGGGACCATGTACATTTATAATGAGAGTCTTACTGCAGGGTCTGTGCTGCAGAGAGAGGGATTTACAAATAACTTCAAGGGGCGGAAAGTCTACTGGAAAGCTGCAGTATCTGCCTATTTTGGTTAACTGATTCAGCTTTGTGAGGTCATTTAGGGTGGATTGATATGTTCTCATTCTCCGTATGTGCGGCAGCGCAAGGATCCTGCAGATTGCAATAAACGGGGAAAGGGAAGGAGCAGATTGTCCTACCGGAAAGTAAAAGACTCTTTCAGGATTGTGTAGGTTGTGTAATTTGAAGATCAACATTGCTTATGGTGAACAGATGGAGAGGATGATTAGAAGCTACAAGTGCCCTCCTGTGCTATAGGCCCAATGTCAGATAAACTACCTCTACAGAAAATTATCACTTTCTGAAATTCTAGGACAACTGTAGGTTGCATTCTATGAAATTGAGAGAGAAAACTGGTGTGAGGAGGAGGAAAGGATCTAGACTGTTAACTGTGTGAGACTGCAAACTGCCTCTCGGGAAGCTCAGATTCAAGGTGGGTTTAGTGTCTGTGAGTGCTCAGCATTGTTTTTGTGGAACTGTGTAAGAGGAAATTCCCATTATTTCAGTCCTAGAGTTCACTGTAGCTATCATTAGTACAAACCAGGGTGATTTTTCCCTCTGTGAGGGCATGCTCACCTGCCTTATGAGTTCTAACAGTGAAATATTTATTGTACACCAGAGCACACATAGTAAAACCTGACCAAATGATACGATACATTTTGTCACATATGTCTGTAGCAAAAATGTGTCTGAGATCTTCTGATTGAGAGCTGTAGACCCATGCATGTAGTATTGCAACATAGTGTGTAGTTAGTATTTAAGGTTGGTCGTGTGAATGTCGGTGTTGTAAAGCAATGGACAGTGATTGGGAAATAAATGGTGGCTGTGCACTGAATTTATACATCATCTTCCAGCTGGGGATGAAACATCTTCCTCTGGGCTTAGCTGGCAAAACTACCTGTGTCACAAAGATCCCGGTTAGAATCGATACTGTGGTAACTGGGAGGGCATACAACGACAGGCTGGAAAATCCAGCACTAGTATCTGACCAGAGCTTTATAGGCAAAACAGTCAGTATCTGAGCAAGAAAGCACAGCAGAGTATCTTAACGGAGCTCCTTCTGCTAGTTCTTTAAGAACTGGCAAGAAAGTTCTGCTCAGTAAATGGAAAAAGTAGCCGAAATTAGGAAAGAGGGATAAAAAAAGTGTATTTTCTCATGGTTACACCAAACTGAACTACAGCATGTAAAAAGGAATAATTTGATCATACTCATGGTTAAATCAGTGGCAGTTGTGCCAGGGAGTTAGGAGTGAAGATGGCCAAGCCATTCACCTACCTCTCTGGCACCAACGGAGAGCAGTCCTTTCTCCAGCCCTAGGAGCCAAAGCCCTTCTGGGCACCCACCGGTAGCCTAATGAGCCATGTGTAGCAGAGGGCCAAAAGCAATGTCTGCTCTAATCCTACCTTCTTAAAATGCCAAGGTGTGTTCATCTCTGCAGGCTCTTCTTAACAGGAGCGCCTCTGTTCAGGCACCACATATTTGTGCACGTGTGCTCTGATCCACAAATGGCTCATACACAGTAGGTGCTATTTAAAATGTTTTTTAGCAGTGGGTAAGAAGCTGGAACTGTTGACATACATTCCATGTACTTAAAAGTAAAAGGTAAACAAACATTTTAACTGTTGGCACCCCTGAAAAGCTTATTCTTGGTGATGATGAATATAATGGTGAGAATATGCTACCAAAGGGGAAAAGAGCAATGACCAGAATATGACTGCATATTGTTCTGCTTTTGCAGTATGTGTGATCATATGTGTGTAAACATACCTTGCAGAATCAGAATTTGCAGCAATATGGAAGATGTTACCAACATGTGTATATAATGTATGGTATTACACACAGAAACTGTTTGTTAAATGAACGCAAAGATTGTGAAGTCAGGCACTCAAAGCATATGAAATGCCAGAATTAGATTTGCGTGCACAACCTTAATTCAGCCCCTTTGTGCATATGCACATTATGATACCGTCTTTAATTACATGATGACATATCGGACCACTGAAATGATGGTGCTGACAGAATGAGAAGATATTCAATATTTTCTTAATCTGTATTGTTTGTGTGGCCCTGTGACAGGCATATTCTGCACACTTTCAAACCCTATCTTAAATACTGCAGTTCCATAATGTTATTGGTAGAATAAATACATGTGAAAATCAAAAACTTCCTATGGACTTCTCTGCTATGTTCATTACTGCTACATGTATATTGTAAAGATGTTAATTGATTCTCACAATATCCGTCTTGTTGGTATTGCATCCATTTATAGATAAGGGAAAAAGTTTATGAAGGGGAAGAAAACAGCTCAATTCACCCAAATCCTACCTATGTAGCTACTGTCAATCTAAATACTGAAGGCAGTGCAGTTCATTTAAGTCTACTTAATTCTGTATATTTGTTTGTTTGGGAAGTTTCTGGATCACCTGAAAGTGTTTGAACCCACATATCCCAGAGAAGTGCTCTTGCCACCTACCTTAGGGGAACCCTTAGGAAATACTTCCTACCCTTCTTCTAAAGGAAGCTACTGTGCATCCAGGAGACAATCACCACATGGCAAGTCAGGCACCAAGCTGGCCTGGCAGTAGGCTAGTAGAGGGACTGGGTTTTCAGTGGAGTAGTTGATCCCAGGTAGATACAGGCAATTAGCCTTTTTGTTTAGTTTTCCCATTATGGTAATTGAAGAGATGGTATCCAGCTTAAGCAGCAAGGCTCCTCTCTGAAGGCCTCTGTTCAGTTAGTAGAGAGAGGGAAATGCAGATTTTTGTTTGACTAGACTACTCCTTGCAAGTCTTCAGAGGTACCCCTCAGCTTCCATTCCTTGGGTAGGGAAGCTAACTGTTGTAATAGGCTTCTAAATGCATCTAGGTCAGATCTGACTTTTCAAAGTGTTATATTCACTTTATATATTATAACTGTTTGCAGTTATATACAATATAATATATAACTGTTTGCATCTTTAAAATATAGCATCAGTTGACTGCAAAATACAGCATCCGCAAGTGTACGTTCAGGTGTACCAGCTCAGAAAGTGGGGCATGTACAGCTAAGGGCTTCCTATAAAAACTCTGGATTCCTGCAGAACTGTTCTTCTTTTGGCTTGCAGATCTCTGACACCTTCAAATCTCATGTTCCAGTACCTAAAATGAAACAGTTAATGGTCCAAGAGGCAACTTTGTCTTTAAATATGCAACTCATGTTCATTTCAAGAGCTGGCTCTTCTTGGGTGATGTCTTTCTAGAAAAAAAATGGAATGCGATCATGTAATTAGGGAGTATCGCAATGCGTATGCACGAAGACTGAATCTTAGCTCGTGCTTTCAATGGCTAAATTGGGAGTGATCGTACAATCTTAATTACAAAATACTGTACTTAAGTATACTTAGTATAGTATTTTGTTGAATGCTCACTTTTATTCAGCCTTTTTTAACCGGAGAATTTTTATAATGTAAAGCTGAAAAATAAGGTTATCCTGTAGAGCTCCACTGCCTTTTCCCTGCTTAGATCATCAGAGACCTGTCATTTACAGATACTCAGTAGAGAGCACTGCCACCTGAGCTGGTGGAGTAATTGCTGGTAATAGGCTATTTGTGCTGCATGCACTGGCCGCTAAGAGGTGTTTCTGCTAAGTAGTTGTGAATAGCAGTAGATGGATTGAGTCAGTGGTTAACTCCAGGTTGTGGGGATAGTGTCCTCTGGTAGCGCTGATGTATTCTGCCAGGCATTCTAACTTGTGTTTATCCTCATTTTCACTTTTGCTTCTTGCTCTCATTTTTAATTTTTAATTTTTTTTAATCAGTGCTGCTTTTCTGTGCTGTAGGTCTTTACGTTGAATCAGGTTGCTTCATCAGTCTTTACAGTTTAGAAACAGAGGAGCATGAGGTTTCACAATCTTTGTAGTGCTTTCCAGTATGACACTTGGGAACTTTCTGATGGCTCAAAAGAGCTGCTGGAGGAGAGGCTTGTGAAGCCCTTAGGGTGAAGCTGGTTTGCACAATAGGGCTGGCATGCAGGAGCTGTGTAGGATGGAGCATGCCCAATGTGCCAGGCCATTCAGTCTGTTATACTGATTTCTATCAGGTCTCTTCTGCATATGTGCTAACTGAGAGCTCCCTCTTCCCCTGACTTGGACAACATCCAGGTAGGTGGTAGCAAAGGGCAAGTCACAACAGTCCCATTCCCCCAGGCACATTTCAGGGTCATCCAAGAATGGTTTAAGCTACGTCAGTTAACAGCAAGGGTGACCTAAGAAAAGATGTGTGACTCAGGTCACAAGTGGTAATTCATTTAGTCACAGCAGTTCAATTTTTCAGTTTTTATACTTACTGGTTTTGGTGGTATCAACTGCTGCATTTATTTTCTTATAGATAGTATGTATATGTTATGTTACCCCAACCGCAATTAAGAATGTGGCATTTCTGGTGGTAAAGTTTTGACCAGTAGTGGTGTGCTTCCT
>NW_009920913.1:146839-160033 GCF_000696875.1 Nestor notabilis
AGTAGGTATCTGGGGAGAAATGGGAAGTATGTAACAGAGGCTTTATGGCATTGGTTGGTGAAAATTCTGCCCTCTGAAGAGGACTAGTGCAGAGATTTAGTGCCTTATTGAAAACTTAACTTTGTCTTTTACTGTGGGGTTGCTTCTTGTACTGACTGGTTGCGTGTACCACAGTTCCTAAAGTAAGGAATACTGCTTTGCATTCAGGGAAGCAGAATTTCATCTACGACAATTTTTTCAGATGCAACCATGAAGTAAGCAACATTATCGGCAATATCAATTTTCAAAAATAATCTGTATTAAACTATTATAATTCAAGCTTGTGGTGTGCAGGGTGCAGCCATATTTGAAGGTTCTAGTCACCCTGTTGTGCGGGTGATTATATACTGTGAGGAGGGATGAGGATTTGCTGCTTTGCCAGTTTTAATAGAGGTGAGGTAACTAATTCGGTTCTGGATACTCTCATCATGAGTTGCTTGAAGGTGTTCAAATTTGCTTATGAAATAGTCCCTTCAGAGCTAAGGAGATGGAAATGAGGCACTAAAAGGCTTTCTTGAAGTGCTTCCATGTTTCTCAGCTCAGAACATCACATTTGATATTAATATTAGGTACTGAGGCAAAGTCATCAGGTAGAAAAGGGAGGAAATGTAGAAGCAGTCATTTTCTTGTGTGTTTCCTCAGGATGCTATTTTGAGGCTTTAAAAAAAATTCATGCTTTGCTGATGAGGCTGCTGTAAACCGGGGAAGTGGCAGATGTAATTTAAGTCCCAGGGCCCTGCCCTAAAAGAGGTCCAATACTGGCAGCATACATATTGCTTATATGAAAGCGAACAGATGGATACATTTGGTCAATTCTGCCAGGTTCATATGGAAACCTTCAGAATTTTTTCTTACTGTTTCGAGTGGAATACTTAAATCTGTTATCTGCTGAGAGTCTGTAGTTGCCCAGGATGGGTCCTTTTGTAGCTTTGAGCAGGGACCGTTGCCTTACTGTGGATGTCTTCGGTTATGTTTATGTGACTGATGGAAGTCTCCCCCGATTCCCCCCATACACCAGGACCAAGTCAGCTACTGGAGGAGTGAGCTGGATTTTTTTTCAGCTTCTGTGGCATGTGAACTGTCAGCTGAGTCTTAATCATGGAGTTATTACTTGTAGTGAAAATGCAGGAAAGAGAAGAAATCCAGCTTGCTTTTCAGATGCTAGATTGATTGCAGAGACACGTTTTGGTTGTTGTTGGGGTGGGGAGGGGAGAAGAAGGAGGAGATGGGGAGAACAAAAACATTGTATTTTCTTTAATTAAGAAATAAACTTAAGTTTCTGATACTAATTCATGCTAAGTTTTTGCTCACAGTTTTTTATGTTTCCCAATTCAAAACAACTGAAAGCAATAGAATGAAGGGAGAAGAATGGAGAATCAAAGAGAAGAAGTGTAGCTGTATTAGAAGAACACAGCTTGAAGTGTTAATACTTAGTCTGAGGGGGGAGATAGGATTACTCTGTAATGCCTGAAATTAGTTTATTTTGAGTGTCTTCATAGGTTAGTGTGTGTATACACATATGTGTGCACGTGTTTAATGATCTTAAAATATTTTATTTATGGTGTCAAGGAAGGAATTGGTATATGACTAAATCATATCATACAGATATGTCGGCATCTGTATTTGTCATGTAGATATCTTTTTTTTCAACTACATAGCATAGAAAAATATATATCAAATATTTAGACATTATCAATGTTAGCTCTGTTCAGTATTAAACTTCGTAAAGAAACTCACTCTTGCATTTGGAAATGTGTAAGAAATAAGATACTTTTATCAGAAAGTTTTAGCCTTAAAGCTTTCCAGGAAAGCTGTAAACAAAGCAAAAAGAAAAATGAAATCTGATACTAAAAGCATGTTTCTGTGAAGATTGCAGTTGTGAAAGCGCTCATTTCTCTTTCTCTTTTTTAAAGAAAAAAATTTCTTTGAATCATTAGTGACAAGAACTTTCATTGAAAATGGGGGTTAGAAAAGTCGAAGCTGAGCTCATTGGGAGTGAGAGAAAGAGGGTTTGAATTCGACAAAATAATTTTTTCTCTATTCCTGTCTCATCCTTTTATGCAGCAAACTTCTCATGAAAACAAGTCTATCCTCTGTTGTAGAAAATGACCATCTCTTGGTATCTTCTTTGGAGGTTTTGTTTTGATAGTGCTACTGCTAGTTTTGGGGATTAGCATGAATAACCCTACCAAATTTTGTTAAGACATGGTACCAATAGAGAAAGATCCATGTATACTATTTAAAATACACTTCTGTTAGCAGAGACTTAACAGTCATTTCATTTTCCACTGTTCATCACATTCACACATGTGGGATGGGCATTAACAGATTGAGCTACATCATTTCAATTCTGCAGCAGTGTCTCTTTGCAGGAATGTTTTATGTAGTAATAATTTTCTTCCTATTACAGACTTTCTAACTATGTTAATGGCAGTAGACTGGCCACAGAGACATTCGTGAGAACTACCTTTGCAGTGACATTTAAACAATTTATTTGATCTTGCTTTAGCATACCTGCTCATGCCTTTTTTTACTCTGTGGTCGACCTTAGGAAAACTTTGTGTATAATCATTGGTCTTTCAATCACATTTAACTTAACAAAATGGAACGCAAATTTCTGTGATATGTCATTTCTGAACTCTTTGGGATTTGCAGTGTATATCTTATCAGGTGGAAACCCCTTGACTGCATGAGCATGTGTGAGTAGCAGCTGCCAAGCAGCTCAAGGCCAGTTGCAGAAGACAGCATGTCTTGGCTGAGGGTGCTCTCTCTTACCGGTATGTAATTGTTGGGTTACCCAAAGCAAGAGGTGCTATTGCTATCCATTTTTTGTGTATGGTAATAGAAGAAGCAAAGCAGAGAAAGGTTGTTTTCAAGGGGGGAGTTCTATATATTTCACATTTACTATGTTGATTGATTATCTTATGTCATTTAGAGAAATTGAAAGTTGGGGATTTGTGGCTGAAATGTGTGGCAGAATGTATGGGAGCGTTCTTGGCTAAAAGCCTAAAATGAGGACTTTTGCTTTGTGAGGGTAGCTCCAGTTCTGTGCATGGTGTAGCTTCACCTGTACCACACTATGTGTAGAGTGCTCTGAGGGTGAGAATGGTTAAACCCAGGTACCACTGGCACTACAGTTGTTAACACTTGTATCAGTTTCTATCAGAATCAAAAGTCTTAGAGTACAGTGGTCTTACAAAACCATCTAAGGCAAACCCATGGAAATTGAAAGGCAAGGAATTAGCTGAATTAATTTGCCAAAAAAAAAAAATATTTATCAGCTTGTTGATTTTTAGTATAATTCATGGAAATTAATTCTGTGAAATTTTCATTTTGTGACAGCTGATTGGGTGGGAAAAACGTAGGATTGCTGCTGAATGTTCGCATTGACAGGAACATTCCCATTTGTTAAAAATAAAACCCTTGGACACTGACATCATAGAAATGTGTGTATGTGGGTTACCTGCTGTATTATGTCCCCTATCTGGGAAATGCTTGAAGCACATGATTAATCTGTTCAGTTGCTGTTGAAGTAATATATTTATTTTTTTATGTTTGACCAAAAGATGTTTTAAGTTTTGCTTTTTCATAAATATTTGTAAAATAAGGTTCAGCTTACTCTGCTGGCTATATTTCATGCGTTCCCACTGAAAAGGAGGGCATGAAAACAGAGTTACTGCCTCAGTAAGTTATGTGAAAAGAAGGCTGGTTGCTTGGATGGGTCATACAGCTGGCCTTCGCATATATTTGTACACAGTGTGTTGTTACTGCATTACTGAACTGGATTTTTGTGGATTCTTTGTCCACATGTAATAGCCTGCCTACAAATGATAATAATCATGGTACATATCGTGCTCAGTTCTCTACAGCACTGAAGCTTCTCTGTTGAAGGTGAAAATTCAAAGCAATCATCAGTTCTCCTAAAATTGTCAGGTTTGGTTTCCATGTTCATACCAATTTAGTGTCTGGGTCTGATTTTTCCATTATCCTGCATCTTATATACAACTATGGCTTGCTGTCAGAAATGAGTAGTCCAAGGATAAGACAAGGGAAAATCAAGCTTTCTGTCCTTCAGGTGAAGGGAATTATATGTAGTTCAACTTTCTCAAGTGACAACATTCATTAGGCTGTTACTACAGAAATCTCTATGTAGGCACAGATAAGTTGATATTTTCTGGGCACTTCCAGTAATGAAATCCTAAGTCAGTGTTTACAGAAGATGTTTAAGCTTTTTTCAGTGTAACTTTTCTTTAAAATTCTTTGATGGAAATGTACAATCACAGAAAGCTAAACCACTGTGATTTTCCTCAGGCATCCTTCTTTTTCCTCCTTTCTTTGGATGTAGGTGTGGGTCCTGCTTAATGCGTACTCAACCCATGTGTACATTGTGGGTGTTCCCATCTGAGGTCTGTGTTAGTACCAGCTCCACTGTTGCTGAAAGAAGAGCACCGTAGCCATCTATCTCTACTGAAAAGAAATAAAACCCAAAGTTGAAGATACGACTCAGGAGAGGAAACAGATAGTCCTTTCAATGTATTTATTTCCTTGTATGATTTTTGTTTTGCTTTTTCAGTTTAGTTTTACTTGTTTGGGCAAGTTTCTTGCCATTTACCTTTGCATTTTCATTTCCGATTGATTGGCAATTTTTAAACTGTTTATTGTGTTCTTTTGTTTAGCTGTTCAAGAGCTAAAACAAAAGCCACCGGGCCCTGTGAGGGACACATTTGCATGCGGCGAGCGTTGCCCAAGGAAAAAGTAATTGCTAATGCATATTTATGTGGCACAAATTTGCCATTTGTTTATGCATAAAATTATCAATAGTGCAGGGCGGCCCAGCCGTAGAAAATGGTGACCTTTTTAGCTTAATAAAGAGAAATCAGCTGTTATTGTGAAGAGATCAGCCATTTATTCTGTGTTGAGGGACACTGTCGGGAAAATGTAGATTGGTGCTGGCAATATCATTAAATGGAAGGCCAGTGACCCTTTCGGTATAGTCTATTATACTTTATCTAATAGGGGATAAATGACTCTGGTTGGCAAATAGATTAAAAAAAATAAAAATAGAAATAAGAATTAAAAAACATAACCCATCATTCCTCTGGACTTCTGTCTTGTTGCTCAGCCATATGAACAGGTAGATATTGAGGAAGTAATCATGCACAAGCCAGCTGGTATTTTTTTAGCAGAAAAGAGACTTTAAAAACAAAAAACAACAACAAAACCCAAAACCCGCTCTGTTTAGACTAGTTTTGACTGGTTTTGATTGGGGAAAAACCACCAGAGCCAGCCAGTGATTGTTCCTAATTCACACTATCAAAAGCAATGTTCTGAAAGGCCCACACATGGTCCGGATTTTGGCTTGAGAAATGAGAGCTCATAGTTTGAAAGTAGGAGGTAGGGTCTTCCCTGAAGACAACAGGTTTTCAAAAACAGTTGTGCTTTTTTCTTGTATGTATATCAGGGTTTTTTAAGGTGGATAAAAATTTTGCCAAGACACTGAAGACCTCACCTGCAGAAGATGTAACAACACAGTTTTCCTTATGTTGCTCCACTAATTCCCTTCAACCTTAATGGGCACACTTAAGACCTGAAGAGTTAAAAACTAACAGCCGTAAACCTCAGAAAAATTCTTATGAAAATGAAAGTAAATGCAGAAAACATCATGTTTGTGTGTTACACTCATCCTGTTCATTATAGTGCACTACACTGAACTTTAACCACCCCAGAGGTGAAATGTGGAGAGACATGAGTCACAGTGACTGTAAATGGTTGCAGTTTCTATGCAGACTAAGTGGAGGGCTGGGCATTTGATTTTTATTTTTTTAATTATTATTTTTTATTTTTTTCATCTGAGAAACATCCTGCAGATGTTTGCAATAGCAGAATTTTTCTTTGCAAAGGTTATGTTAGATTATGAGATTGCCTTATGTGCATACCCAGCCTAGTTAGGTGAGAGGAGATCCCACCCACCACCACTTTGGGACTGCCCACATTCAGAAGATGGAGACTGGCTTCTGCTCACCCTGTTCCCTTGTGCCTTCAGAAAGTCCTGTTGTTCTGTGCTGGGGAAGGGCTGATCAAAGTCATTTTGCGGCTTTGCGCTCTTTGCTTCCTAAAAAACCCTATCACAAGCTAATATCATCATCACACAAAAGCCACTACAAAATTTGTCTCCAAGTGACATCTTCCTGATGGCCTCAGTAAAGAAGCAAAGGATTGAAGACATCACAGGAACTTGCAGACTACATCAGTGGAAGCGTCTTCGAGGCAGGCTTGTCTGGGGATGGTGGGTGTGGAGGTTGTGGTCACAGGCAGGATTTTAGTCTTGAAAGTTGTTGATCTGCTTTCGCCACTATTAAAATACAGGGAAAGCTTAAAAAAACATAATTTTAGTAAAATATAATACAATACTTAGCACGTTATATTATACAGTATATGATGCATTGCTCTCTAACAATGTTGTAAGTCTTCATGAGAATGTGTGCTACACTTTGAGGCTTATTCATACCTTAAATTTTCTCTCATACTGGGACAGTTTTTGGAAAGGGTTTTTTCAGTCTCCTGTTTTGTGCTTTTCCATTCGTTTAACTCCTGTGCATGGAGGTCTTTGCTGCTTCTGGAATGCTGCCCTTGTAGTCTTCCAAATTAAGGTCCACAAACCATGTTGCTGTAGAAACGAAAACATTGTAGACATATTTTGGAAATAGAGAGAAAGGAAAGAGCTAAAAGTATAATTTTTCTTAGGTGCGTCCTGTGGAAACCATAGTTAAGATGAAGGTGAATTTAATTGCAGAGTAGGATCTAGGTTTCTTCACATAGCAACAAGTCTTGTTTTTCTTTTTTGCTGGTTCTGTCACACTGCTCAAGACCATAGCCGAGAAAGTACAGGGAAATAGAGAGCAAGGCTTCTTCAAAAATTTGGAATCTAAAAATATCTCGGTTTATGGATGTGAATTGAGTGGGGCTTGTTCTTTCCTCAGCTCCTGGTGTGTGTCTGTTGTATTAATGATGTGTTGGTCAGGGAAGGACAAATTTTATATTATGCTAATTAGTTGATGAATGTTTAATAAGATAACCAAGTAACAAGAGCTAAGCAATTCATATTTCCTGGTTCTTCAAGATGCTGGTAATCAGGTAGTCTGATAGGTCTTGCAGATCTTTACTTTTTTTGTAAAAGGAAATTTTGATGACTTATCCTCACTGAAGACTTTTTCCCCCTTCTTCAACATGGATTTATTTGGAAAAGCCTATAGAGATGTTCATCTTTCAATTAATGTTTGAGGAGATTTCTATACAAAACATCAAGAACAAGTTTCTGTTTGCCCATCTATTTCTCAAAAATAATGTAGAAAATTGATGTTTATCTTCGTGTAGTTTGCCTGCATGCAGAGCTCAGTATGAACCAGGGATGGTTGTCTTTTGAAACCTCATGCACCAGTCTGCTCTTGCTGGTAGTCTTATGTGCTGCTCCTTTTCACAGAGTGCTCTCAGAGCTGTAGTGCTGGCAAAGTAATTTCATCAATCTAAACCAGCAGGGAAAGTGCCTGGGTTTATATGTTGATGTTACTGATTTCAGAATTTGGTTGGGTGTATGTTTTGTACTTTTAAAATAAAATAAATTCTTACTTAGTTTTATTAATATATGTTTTCCTTTTTACAAATTATTTGTTTTGGTTAGACTAGATTGATATTAATAGGTTGTAATGCAGATTAGGGGTGCAAAACCTGGCTGGAAGGACAGCAGCTATTTCACACCTGAGATAGTGCTGACTTTGGCTTGTGAGAACCCGATGTGTCATGTCACAAGTATAGTCGCAGATATGTTTATGCAGCAGTGTTCATGTGATGCAACTAAATAACAGTAGTACTAGAGATTTTTTGTTCTCAAATCACTGCCTTGATGTGCATTTGAGTCACATAAAGCTTATTTTCCCAGTTTTGCAACCAGGTAAACAGAGGCACAAAGCCTATGGCAGGGCCACCTGGGTGCAGCTGCCCAGTTGCGCTCTGCCGTGCAACAGTGTCATGGGCCTCTGCAGAGGGGTCTCAGCTCCTACCCTGTGCATCCCTTGCGTGTACACCTTGTGCCACAGAACACTTTCTCCCTCTCTATTGAAGGCTTGGGGGTAAAACAGCAGCGGCCACAGCTGTAAGAGGTGCCCAGGGTGATCTGGTGTGCATTGCACTCCTGAACTGTGGGATTTGGGAAGTCGTGCTGTCTACTGTTAGCCATTGAAGTTCTAGGCCTTGTCATACCTGCCACTCTCACGTGTGCAGGAAGCTCAGGTGCAGCTTGGAGAACCTTGAGGCAGGCGTTGAAGTCATGGAGTAAATGTGTGAGTAATCCTCCTACTCGCAGGGTGACTGCTGAGAGTAGACGCAAATGCAGAGGACTTCTTGCTCCTGCTGCTGTACTCACACCATTAACCATGCTAAACAGGTTAATCATGCAAGTTAGGCTGGGGATATAAAAACAGAATTGGTGACTGTAGGTTAGCTGTTTAAACACCCAAAAGAAACAGGAATATATAGTCATATCTTTCTCCTAGTTCAATCTTTGTATTGATTTATCATGGTAAGAGGTGCCACTTTAGTTCTAATAATGTCTACTTATTTTTTGCCTTTTTTTTTTTTGCTATTACATATTTCTATGGCAGCTTTTCCATGTGATATATTTTGGGTCACACATTAATTTACACCAGCCTCTGTTCTGCAAAAAGGAGTTCATGAACTAAACAGAAAGGAATGGGGAGGGGGATGTCTAGCAGAGCTCAGGCTTTTGTTTCATGTTTTGGATGTATTTTCTTTATAAAATCAAATTGTTGATATGCATTTGCTTTTATTTTTCTAGCGTTCCTCTTGCTGATGACCGGGTTCCTGTTTGATCCTGTTTACAAGCTTCCAAAGATTGAAAATAACCCCAACTCCTCTGCATTGGGTAGGAAAACAAAACCTTATAAAGACATATGGCAATTACTCTGGAGGGCTAGCAATATGGAAAAGTGTGGTATGAAGGAAGAGCTTGTGGAGAAAAAGGAGAAGGTTACTAGGTTACCACAAAAGACATTAGTGTACACAATTTTTCTCACCCACTCTTCAGGACTGGGGAGGAGGGGGAAGATTGGGTATATAAGCAAGTAAATAAGGATATTCTCCAGTGTGTGTATTTCCAGTGTAAATGTTTTACGTTTATCTCTGTTAATCCATTGAAGCTGCTTTGCAGTTCTATGTCAATCTATTAAAAAAAACCCGCTAAAGATAACTTCAAAAGATTCTTTGGGTGGTGGTGTGGTTTTTTTCTTCAAAATTTACTGTCGAGATAAAGAATTTTCCCTAGATTACCATAAACTTATAGCTGTATGTGCAATATTTTAGTAGTATTGATGTGTAACTATATATATATCCCAATACTAAATTTTCACAAATACTTTATAAAATGACATTTCTTGCAGTTCGGGAGAGTAGGTAGAGAACAATGTGATTAAATGTTGTTGTGGCCTGACAGGAGACTCAGATAGGAGTAATCCCACAGTTAATGTCTGCTTGATCCTGTGGACTTTACGAACTAGAGTTGAATATATCTTGTTGAGTGTGATGAGTTTGTCCTACAGTTAGGCTTCACCTATCTTGACCGGGTTGCTATCATAGTCAGATATTCTGGTATAATTAGTGCCTTTCCAAGGGAAGTGGCAATTGCTGCCACATCAGCATTAGAAATGCAGCCACAGTGATGGGTAACCCTTATGTCCAGTTTTCATGGGTGGAAATGAGGAAAAGTTGTGGAAGACAGTAGAGAGCCAGAGCCAGTGTAACTGAGGATATAGGAGCAACTGTCAGATGAAACCCTGGGACAGTCTTCTCTATTTAGGTATGATTTTGTCCACATGCAGAAGGTTATTCCACTGTTCCTACTGGGACAAAATTTCCAATTAAGTTTGAATGCAGCATTACATGATTGACTGATAATTCTCTGCTGTAAGTTAGTGCCTTTCTGCTTCATAGTGAGGCCTTAGGCATGCAAAAGAGATGACGGTCTAAGTCATGGTATTTTAAAATGGTTGATACAAAAATTTGTTATGATTCACTTTTCTCTTTCTAACTGCCAGAAGTCAGTGGTGACGTTCTTGCATTTTTTTCTCTCTTCTAAGTAAGCTTATCAAAGAAGAAATCACTAATTTACTAGCCAGTGCTTAATAATCAAAGAAGTGAAACTTTTAGAGAAAAAAAGAAATCCTTTGCTGAGTCGCTGAATGATTTTTAAATAATAAAAGCTTACCATGTACTAGGCAACTGATTTTTTTTTTTTTTATCATTATTATTATTTTTTAAGGCTTTCATTCTGAGAGGGGTCACTAGCCTTTGAGAGTTGAGCCACTTCGTTGACAAATCTGTCTTCTAAATTGAACAGCATTAATTAGAACTTTATGCTGCAGTTTCTTACTTTTTAATGTGGGTGGTGGTATCAACAAAAATGTCTAATGAATTTGATTGAAGATGATTTTAAAAGGTCTGCCACCTGTAGATAAAAATGTGCATTACTACACATGGTAATTATCAAGACTGAAGGCCGTGACATGATCCATTGGCCTTTTGAAATCAAAACACTTACTGTAAAGAATAAAAGGCACCAATTTCTCCATCTATGTTAATATAGGACATGTCTGTATATTCAGCTGTATCAGTACACTGTAATACATCTAGGAGAAAAAAAAGAGACTTTGGATTATGTTAGGCCGAAGTTTCCAGTCTGTTCCTCTACAGGTTTGTAAAGCTCTCACTATTTTTGTATGTGTTGAGGGATCTTTTCTCGATCTAATGAAATAAATTGCTAAAAATATTCAGGTGTCTGAGACAGCAGCAAAGCATCTTTGAGCCACCCTACAAAAATAAACTAGTTTTGTGCGTGCAGGATGAAAAGACAGAATACAGAAACAGATTTCAGCTTCAGGCTTTCTACAGGGGCATTTGCAATAAGGGAGAGGAGTAATAACCCAACAACTATCATTGTAAAAATTATGAAAAGCGCTTTGATGGTCCTTTTTTAAAGTCAGTTCACTAAACAGGGTCCAAAGCAAAAGCCTGAAAGGCAACTTGTAGTTTGCCATTAACAGCCTCAGCCCCTTGCTGCTATTTGCAGTTGAGAACGAGTGCTTCTGCATACAGTAATGGTGAGAAAAACTAAAGGGAAATAAAGGATGTGAATGAAAGATTTTCTGTTTTCATATGAGTACTTGGAACACCAAGCAAGCGAAGAAGCAGCAATTTTAGCTAAGCTAATGTAATAGAAGACCATTGCACCCAAACTGTCTCAGCAGAACTTCCTGCATAATTAGATTGTAAATCTTCTCAACTGAGGAAGTTTTGCCCAGGGTCAGATTGTCTAAGTAATAATCCATTCTACATAAATTAGAAGATTTGAACTGCTGGGATACATTATTACATTAGTTTTGGGGTTTATTCCTAATATAACTAAGAACAACAAATGCAACATATCTTTTTGTTTTCTTCTTTTTAATTATGTTATGTCTCTTTGGCTTTCGATTACCTCAGAAGGCCTTTCCTGTTGGTTTTTGGATTTTTCCTGAGCAATGATGATGAAGTTGTCATCCAGGCAAATTAATACATTTTTAATATACTTTAGAAAGTGATACCACAGAATGCTTTGGCCACCGGATTCTGTGATATCACTTCCTCAGTGAAGCATTTAGTCAGAGATGCTGCTGCTCTTCTTGTGCTGCAGTTTTTGTGGTGCTTTCCCACTATGATCCCCTTGTTCTGCAAAGAATAGAATTGCCATCTTCAGGGTAAGAACTAAAGGATGAAAATTTACTAATAACCAGTTTACAGAATGCAGGCTTCAAAGTTTTTAATTACATTATTTTCTTTAAGAAGATTGTGGGTACTTGACATGAATATGCAGCTATAAATAAAAGTGATAGGGGTAAATCCTGAAGTCGTTACTTGGGCAAAAATTGCCATTGAAATGTCAGTATTTAATCTGCTCGAAGGAAACAGTTCACAGTGTAGCACAGATTAATTTTTATAGACTTGGTGAGGTTTTGGTTGTGTGTTAGGTTGGGTTTAGGATTTTTTTTTTGTGTTCTACATTTTCACTATCAAATGGAAGAGTGGCAAACTTTTCAGGAGAGCCTTTTGGACTTAGAGCTTTTGGGCTGGACTCTTAATGTGTTTGTGTATACTCAACTAATGCTAAAAAACAGAGAGGAGATGTGGAGGGGCTTGTGGAAGTGCTCACAATGGTGCAGGCTGGGGCTACTTTGGGCTTGCACCATCTTCATAGTCTCCATTAGATGTATGTGTCAGAGTTCTAGACCTGCACACTGGTAGGAACTGGTGACAGGATTGCAAAACCAACTTGATGTATCTCCATGATGGATCGTCTTTTCATTCTTGTTGTATGTGCAAGCATTGAGAAAAATATAGTATGAATGAAAGGCTGGCTTCTGTCATTAATGAAGTTTTAGAATATCTCTGTGTTCTTACTGAAAATTCATACATCATATGATATTTTTTTTTGTTTGTTTTTGGTTTTGTTTAGTTTTTGGTTTTGTTTAGTTTGTTTTTTTTAAGAGAAGAAGGAAACTATCTGGGGTGGGGGAGGTACTGAACTCTCTATTACCCATTTACCTCCTGTGTTCGAGAGTAGAAAAATTTTAAAATTTAATAGATAATTTTGTATTTTCAAATTTTCTGATGCTGGTTCTGTGAGCTCGGCTGCCCAGTCAGCCTACTCTGCAGAGCACTGGCAGCTGGAGGCAAACCATAAGTTTTGGGGGAAACAGCCAGTACTCTCAAAGGTCCTGGAAATTACATACTCCCAGACTCGGAGATGTGTAGTCACCCTTCTGTCAACTGCTGCCGAAGGAGCAGACTTCAATATACTTTTCTGGGATTTTTTTCTTATTCTGGTGAGATGCCAAAGGATGAGAAAAAGGAATAACACTTTAGAAAACATGAGGAAAAAATTAAGGTCTGTGAAAGCCCTTTGAAACTGGTATTTTGGGGAAACACCAAAGCATTCAGGTGCCCTTGAAAACATGCAAGAGCATTAGAAGTCATGAGAAAAAATGTCTTTTTCACTTCCACTTAAAATCCAAACTGTTTTAAAAATAATTTATCATTATTATTATTATT
>NW_009920914.1:0-12475 GCF_000696875.1 Nestor notabilis
GCCGGCTGGGCTTAAACCACGACAACAGGGAGCAAGCCCATAGTGAATATAATTTAGTAACTATTGATATGCTACTGAATAAAAATAATTCAGTATGTATACATGCACGCACTATCTTGTAATAACAGGCAGGCGTAAATAAGTAGTAAAAATTTAGTTAAACCAGTTGTATTTTTGTTATCCTTCAAGTTCAAATTGAGCACAGAAAGAATAATATTAAAACAGATAAACCATTTACTAGGAGATTTACAGACATTTATAATTTAATGCAAGAAAAGAAATAATATCAAGACCAGTTTTAGGTTAAACTAAGTCAAAGGTTACAACATGAAGTTGCCCAAATTAGGTTCTCCCTATATAAAGGTATGTCTTACCAGAAAAGAGCCATGAAAAAGAAATGCCTTTGCACTATTGATATGCTCAGCTATACACATATGGGAAATGTCTGCAGCTGTTCTGGAAAAGCTCTGACTAGAAGTATAGGAACATGGAAGATGATTCAACTAGGGTTTTGCTCCCTCAGTTTATTCATGTGCTTGGCTTAGTTTGAGTACAGCAGAGAGGTAAGCCCACAGAATATGAGAGACATATACTTCTGATCAGTCAGAACACCAAGTCTATAAAATATTCATAAAACTTCAGCAATTTGAATTGACCTTTCAAGTAATTAAAAAATACATCAAAGTAATACAGTAAATGAGGAGGCCCCGCTACTATGTGATATAAAGCATATGGATTTATTTTAAATATTTGATTATTAAAAATAAATTAGGCTTTTTCTGATGCAACAATTACAGGTTTTCGTACAATATGAAACAGTAATGAGAAGGATACTATGTTATTGTTAATGGCTCTATTTCTTACCACCTAAACTAATGAGCATCTTTGATCTTCTCTGATTTCTTCATGCTTTGCTGTTTCCATCATTGTCAAAAGCCCACTTCTTCACTTTTCTTCTGAAATAATCTACATAACACAAAGCGACTGTTTATGGACCAGAAGTGAGTATTCCACCAGCAAGGAAGAGAGGGCATCGTTTGATAAAAGCAGACATTTTATTGAGACAGCTACAAAATTAAATAATTTTAGCAGAGAGCAGGGGTTTTTTCCCCCCCCCCCACTAGTCAGGATTTAAACAAAGGAATCATCCCACATTTGGCAGGTAATTTTCCTTCTCCAAGGAAAAACGTAACACTGAGTGAAAAGCGTTAAGGTCTCATTTTTCTCAGATAATTTGCTTCTTTGAACATTTTCAACTGCCTATGTCATGAAAAAACTAAAAAATCTGAACAACTGTAACAATTACTGTTCCGTGGATATAAGCAATGTTCCTGTCATCACTTTATGAGTTCATTTTTTATTTCAGTTTTCAGACTCCTGCATCACTAATTTTTGCTTTTGGTCTCCAGAAATGTAGCAGGACACCTGCCATCTTCCATATTGCTGGTGTATAAGCTTGAATAAATTTTTTTAAAGCATTGATTTTGGATATTAAAATATAAGTCTCTAATGCTATACTGTTTCCTAAATTTGAAAGCCTTTCTTAATTTTAATAGTACTGAGTGTCTACCTCAAGCCTACCTATATGGAATTTTTACAGGGTTTATTATTAGACATATTTTCATAAGGAATAAGAGAGAATGATTTTAAAAAGCTTTAATTACCAATATGTATGTATTTAGCTCAGCGTGGCTATATTTGAATGATTCTGTTACAAATGAAAACTATGATTTAAAATACTAATCCTTAGTCACAAACTTATTTGTGGTTCTTGCTGATCTTTCACGCTGCTGCATGAATCACTGGTATAGCAGATTCTGGAAAAGAGGAGATCCTGCACATGAAATATACAGGACCTGGTTCTTACTGCATTTGTGCCCAGCACAATTTCCGTAGACCTAATTGGATTTACAAGTGTGAATGACATGAGAGCTAACAATAAAAAGGGTTGGCTCTAGTCTGCTTAAACACACTATCCTGAAGGATACAGTGTTAAGGAAAGTAAATTTAAAACCTTTACCATGTCTAAACAGGCTGAGTTTTTAAACCGGATGCAAAGTTAAAGTGCAGCTGCCTTCTGCAACACATTGAACTGTCAATTCAAGTTGTCCAGGTACTCCTTACTGAGAGCAGTAACTGCAGTTTGTCTGTTTTGCAGTACATCAAAGTGCCTTCATTTTGCTAAGGGCAGCTTTCAAACCAGTTGTCCAGCCACTGTCTGCACCTTTGTCAGCGAGACAGTATTGGCTCCTGTAGGCCTTTCTTTGTCTGAAAGTCAGCAAATAAAGGAACGTTTGTCTTAGGAAACTATGTATCAGATGTAGAGTGTTTCATTTCCAGTGAGATCAGAAAATGGACAAAACTTGGCCATGGATTGCTAACCCATTGCTCTGCAAAATATCTGAGTAGAGAGAAGCTGACTGAATTCTGATATTCCTTTTAGAAACTATTCTTCCTTAATAAGCAACAAAAAGAAAACAAACCAAACAAAAAGCAGTTCTAATCAAAGCAGCAGCATGAAAGATCAGCAAGAAGCTGACTGATCCCAGGAGGAAGGGGAACATACTCATTTTCTCCTCTCATCATACACTCCTGGGAAATTCTTGATCAATATCAGAGCTCTATGCAATATATAAAAGAGATTATATTTCATAAGGTATATTTAAAATGATACATTTCCACACACGGTATTAATATGAAATGCAAGTTTATCTGGTTTTAATACTTTAATGTTAGCTTCCATTATTTGCACAGTCAGTAAATGAAAAGATGCACATGAAATCTAGATTTAATTAGATAGGATATGCTATCACTTACTGACTGATATAAGTAGAATACATTAAATACAAGCATCGTATAGTACTTTTCTGTCCTGTGATGATGCACAGCAACACAACAAAGTTTCATTTAATGCTGACAGCCAAACCCCAGCCATTTGAGTTTTCTTAATAATATGAAATTAAAGTTTTGTAGAAGGTAGATTTGGTATTGACTATTGATCTATTGATATTTTCTCCTTTTTTTTTTTTTTTTTCCCTGGCTGAGATTATTCACTAGATTCATACAGCTTTCAAAGTACTTGTTATTTCTATCAACACTATCTTTTTGTCCTTTCATTAATTCTACTTGTATCAACCAAAAGAAAGTCCTGCATGATTCTCCCATAACTGAGGCTTGGTGATATTTCTGTCAGTGGAAACTTTCTGTACCCCAAAAGTGTTCTTATTATGCCACATACAAAAGTACCAGATGTTAGGACTAAAAGGAGAATGGAGCAGGGTCTAGTGACAGGTAGTCACTCAGTCCTGTTCCTCCATGCAAAATCACAGTGCTAGAATGGCTTTCACTCCAGCAGTAGCACTGCTTTCAAAGCCCATTCATTTTGGCCAAATAACATATGTTGCTTAAGACTTACTTTTTGCTGCTGTGTTATAGCTCCTGGTGACCAACAAAACCAGGGAGAGTAATCAGTTGTGGTTTATCTGTTGTCTTCTCTCTGGGGTACTTTTCCAGCCCTTTCTTTACAGTGGCATCTGAGCACCACGTTGCCTTTAATCTCTCAGCAGCTTCAAAGCCATACCCATAGTTGCAGCTGCAGCAGGCCACCTAAAGCACCACCATGGCACATAGAGATCTTCAAAGAGGGTTAAGGCAGATGCTGGAAGCCATCATGGAAGTCAGCATGAGCTCACTCAACCACCTTCTTGGGTAAGTTTTGCACCCTGTTTTGTATCTGTAGTGCCATGCTTGGACTGTGGTGGGTACCCAGTACTGTTCTGGTAGATGTGGCCCTTCAGCTCACCATAGCCACTTTTCTGAGTTTGTGCAGGTGAACATGCTTATGGTAACTAGAAGCCTTGCATCCATACTGCTTTATCTATGACAGCAGTACAGGACATTTGGAAGACAAGTGTCCTATGGCCCCACATTTCATCAAGACAAGAAACAGGATGGTAACCAGTGCTGTGGTAACTCCACACACTTCTCTCTGTCTTTTGTTTTTTCTTGGTTGCTAATTGCCTTTAGACAAAAAGCCTTCTACACCACAATTTGTTATACACCATTCACATAGGAAATTGTTGGTCAATCTTAAAACTTCTTTTATTTTATAGGAGAAGAATCAGAATAAATACAGATCCATCAAATTCCTCTCCATCTCAAGAGGTCTGATTTCCAGTAGTTTCTTCTACTTCCATGTGGCTCTTTGATTTTCCCTTGCAGCAGAACCTTTCGTATGTTCAGGAAACCTTCGTATCTTTATTCATAGCTGCCTACATAAATTCTTGACTTGTTATTTATGCTATCTATGTTAATGCTGATTTCATCTTAAAATACTGCAGTGAATTTTTCATGATTTTATATTAGAGGTTACTCTGACAAAGGCTGATAAAACACGTGGAGCAGTATTTGTATTTACTTCTACAGCTTCAGTATCCAGATTGACATCATCACTTCTAAAAAGTATTCTCCTCTAAAGATCATTTTGAAAGTGAATGTCACATCTCATTTTACTTTGACATGCAAATACATTTCAGGCTATCTATCTAAGCCTTCCTAGCACATCCATCACACCAGAAGTGTGGTGGTACCAATGAATCAAAAGTTACAGCAGCAGTTAACAAGCAGTGTGCTAATTAATGGCTCAAGCAGAAAGTTATGAGTGATTTTTCCAGACAGTTCACTCAAAAGTGATTGAGAAGGAAATGCCTTTTTAAAATTTTTATATAATGTCACACTAAATGAACCATAAAGAAACAATATAGAAAATACATAGCTTGAAATTTATGAGAACGTTTTACAACTATTAAAGACCACATTTAAAGGTCTGGATTTTAAATGGAGCTGAGGGACCTTTGAAAGCAGATATACCAGCAAGGTCATCTTTGAAAATGGAAAGGAAGAAAACTAGGCCCCAAACATCACTGTTAGGAATACAACAAAGCACAAAATTGCTAGGCAAGGGAGGAAGAAAGGACGCTAAAATTTTAAGAAATAATTATACAGATCATATTTATTCAAACCCAAAAGAAACATTGACTGCCAGGCACCAGCAAAGTGAGAAATGTCATTTCAGATGGCTTTTAACAAAACAAGGTCATTTGGACCAGTCATCCTTCTGCCTACTTAAAATGTTGCCGTTCACTAGCCTGGCTGGTGTCATGTTACTGCGTCTCAGAAGATGTAAATCCTGTCTCTCTCATGAGAAAATAGTTTCTGATGACATATCAAAAGAAATTCCTCATACATATTGAAACCATTCTACTTTCTTTCAAGCAGTTTCAGTCATATGATATACGGTACAGCATAAAAAGCATTTCCAAAATAAGAAACCTATAAGGGAAAAAAAGAAGTTTAGTTTTGGAAATGTCTTTTCTCCCAACTTTTCAACAATAAATTCAATTTCTCTGAAATAGGTATTACTTTATAAAAGTAATTTGACTTTGATAAAATGTTGACTTGGATTTGGATTCTGTGGCAACATCTCAAAGATTTTTTTCAAACTGACTTTATAGTAGAAATATCACCCTTATTGTATGAAAATAAAAGTCTGTGTTGCTTTAAGTGAGGCAGTTAGTTCCCCAACCCATCCAAAAAGACAAACTCTAAATCATTTTTTGAAATGAGTACAAAAAAGTCCAACAATATTTTTTGCAGGAAATTAAAGACCAAGCTCTGTCAGTATCTGAACATGTAAATCAGAAGTGTAGTAGCAGAAACAAAACTTGTTAACTGTATTGACTTTTTTTTTTTCTTCAGTAGCCCTGGCCTCCTACCAGCCATGGCAAGCTAAGTATGTGACAATAATTTAAGCAGTGTCAAATACACACTTGCCCTTCCCTGCTACGTAAGTATTAGACTGTGGTCTGTCACGAGAGCCAGGGCTATTTGAAGAACAACATGTCACTATTGCACATTTGCAGGTGATGGGAGGGGTAGTGGGAGAACACACCCTTTGCTTTAAATAATCTAGTAATCTGCATCCACAATAGCGGTCCTATATAGGCAGGGTCCCATTATATACCAAAAGATGATTTAGAGATGATGTACACATTTGAGTCTTCATTTTAATTATTATTGCATGATTGAAAGTTATTTTGTTCTGCCTTTGACTGAGAAGATGAGAAAGGTCACACAGCCCAGACTGAGGAATGAGTTCTGATTCTGGGACTGAGAATTCACAGCCTTGTTTTGCTGCTAGCTGAGATGGGGAGTTCAGTTGTCTGGCGGCAGTTCTGGGCATTTTCCCTGGGTTCTGCTCTGGTCATACTGCCCAGGGAAGAGGACAGAGCAGGGCCCTGCCGCTCTTGGGGCTGGCATGGTGAGCAAAGTCTTGCTGTGAAGACTGTGAGCACCCTAGTGTGACTATTGCTTTCAATGAGCTGGCGAACGAATGAGGAAAGCTTGCCAGATATTCCTCTTCTCGCACAGCACTGGGAGGGGGTGAAGGAAAGGACAGTTTGCTGGCTACTAAGATAATTCTCTGCTTGAAATTTGAATACCCTTTACCTTTGACAAAGACATTATAACTGAAGTTTTTACAAAATAACGTAAGCCTATTTCATGTGCACTGAAGAGTACCACTTCCTTCAAAGCTACAGTAAATGTATTCCGAACAGAGCTGAAGGTAATTAGCAGTGATAATTGTTTGCCACCTTTTTCTAAGACATTTTCAAGTCCTGTAAATACATAGTGTATAACACTAATAACTTATTTATTTTTATATAGCATTGAATTTGCCAACCATTTTTACTTATCAGTTGTTAAGGAAAACATGTAAGAACTAGAATCTTGTAAAATTTAAGCCTGGAGCAGATTTCACAGAAGTTAATGAGCCAGGAAAAAGAAGATTTAGCTTGAGAAGGCTGCTATGATCAGTTAAAATATAGGCATCAATTAATCCTTTATTGGAAACTGAGAAAATAACCTATATGGTTTCATTAAAAAAAAAAAAAAAAAAGGTAAGTTTTTCTAGTGGGTTATATACAGTTCCTTGTGGCACCAGGATGATGGGAATTGCTACAAAGGCAAGGATGGGACTTACCTGCTGGGGAAATACTGCTCTGGTCGGCTGACCTTTCCTGTGCCCTGCTTCCGTTGTCCCTGCCCAGGTGTGTGATCAAGCCGGTGGAGCTGGGCACAGAGGGAGCTTAAAAGCTCCCTGCAGTTCTTCCGAATCCTGGGACCTCACTTCTTCCCATCTAAATAAAAGATAGAAGAGAGAGTGAGAGGGAGAGTCAAGTTCCTCCTCCGTCTTTCCATGGTACTTTACCCCAGTGACTAGTCCATCAAGTTGTTCTGAGTTTCATCTAAATGCTACACCCCAAAAACACCATTCAGACTTGTAAACAATGATGGAGGCTAAGGGTACTTAAATAAAGAGACAAATATGCTTCTTTGGATATAGTTAATAAATAGGTTATTAAATAGTAAAATATAAAAATAATAGGATAAGATTTTTTCCCTCCCTTAAGTCCCTCTAGCAGAGACAATCAGTCCTTTTTTTATTATGAAAACTAGGAAAAAAGAAAAGTCTGCTTCAGTTTTGCAAAATTGTTCCTGCTATGGAAAGGGATATTCTCTGTGAATTCTATTGTGAATCAGAATTGTAGATATTACACCTTTAAAATGAAATAAACCAGATCGTCAATAGTATGAAACAGTAAAGTGCCAAAACCTAGCACTGGCTGAAGATAATTAATTACTGTACTGCTGATTTTGGCAGAGTATCTTGTTATAAATCAGAACTCTTTCAGATCAGTCTAATCCTCAGGGAAGAAATCCACAAGGCAAATTTTCTTTTTTAGGTTTCTCATATGTATGTATATAAATGCTGATTGACATATTCATATGTATCTATGCATATGTAACATACACGCATGTGTATGTATGCATATGTGTGTATATATAAATGTATATATAATGCAGAAGAACTGAGATCTGGGACAAAAGTGTAGCTCTCAGTTATAACATGCTTCATCCTAACTTTGGCTACTCATGTAAATTGGAAAGACCTGCAACCACTATGGGGACAGGCTCTGTGGGAAGAAGAAAAAAGATTAAAAAAAAAGGGGGAGAGATCTGCCAAACAAAATAAGTAGCAAGAAGGGAAAGACCAACAATAAAAAAGGCTGTAAGGCATGATCAGTTCTTCCCTGCATTTTGAAAAAATCATTATGCTGGAAGGAGAGGGGTACGCTCATTCCAGTGTAGAGACCGAGCATCATTCTTCTTGCTGCCCAGCAAAGCAGGGGTGCTGCTTGCCAAGTATTTGCTTTCTGTGCACCATGTAATGTTGGACTGGCCCATGGCTACCCAGGGGTGAAGCTATGAAAATTCTGCTGACCTGCTTGCAGTATTACATCTCTAGAGCTGGGAGAAACCTGGGGACAGATGCTGATCAAGCATGAGCCCGCCTCTAGGCTTTAGCTTGGTCATCACTGCTACAGGTAGGGAATCAGATCCAGATTCACACGGAATCAAAAACAGCATAGCCAGTATATCCTACCCATGTAGTTTGCATACCATCTTCCAACGCTATGCTTAAAAACAGTCTTGAAACACTTTTGTATGTTTTGTATCATATGTGATGTTGTCTTTTTTTTTCCTAACCTGGCACAGTAGTAATCTGTACTGGGGGGAGGAAAAAGGGTGCAAACCAGCAATTGGTAAATTCAGGAGTCTGGCTTTTGTTACCATGTTAACACTGTGTCTTCATATTCATATGTTTTCTTTAGGAAGAACAAAGTCTCTGTGTATGTTTTGCTATTTTAAATTAAGGTCATCATGGAAATGCAAAACAAAGTAAAGAACAAAGAAATTAATGATCTAGTTATTTTTTTGGCAGGGTAAACTAATACAGTAAATTTTGTCATAAAGTTTTACTCAGTTTTATGCTGTATTCACTATTTATTGGTTTTTTACTTTCAGATTTCCCCTTTTTTCAAGATACATACCTGGAAAAAAAACACAAAACAACCAATTGTATCTACATTCACCATGCTGGACTATCATTCCAAATGTCATTTTCACTCATGTTTCTTGGTAAGATCATATGCAACATGACATAAAAAGGTCACAGAACTGTCACTTCTATATTAAAATGAAATAGCCTCTCATTTGCTGTCCTTCTTCACAATTTTCAGAACTTAATGTCAGTAAACAAATGGCATACAAATGGCATTTATAAATTCAGTCCATTTTCTTGTATCTAGAAAACAGAAATGGAACTTGGCACCTTCTGGGTGTTTTCTTGATAGCAGGTATTTAGAAAAATATCTGACTACATGAAGAATTATTTATCAAACTAAACATGCTATCTATATGTAAAAACCCCTACCTGTTGCAGAGATTACTTTTATATACCCATTTTTTTCCAGTCTTGGTGGCATATTGTAGGACCTGAAGTGTGATAAAAATGATTGCATCCTGCTGACCACAGAATGGAAAATGTCAAATAGATTGAAATCCACAGATTAAAATGAAAATAATTACTAAACGTCATACTGTCACTTGTCCATATTTTCTTGGCAACACTATGTCCATATTAAATAGACAAATGTAATAGATAAATGTCTCTCTAGTCCAAAAAGAATGTCTTACCCCATAGCTGTCTATAAACACTAGCACTCCATCTTAGTAGGCAGATGTTATTGTGAGATTAGGCACTGAACTTCCTTCATTACTTTTTAGACATCATATTAGCTGCTGCCTGTCAGCATCTAAATATCTATGGTCCATGTGAATACACATTTAAAGGTGCATAGTGTTGTGTAGCATGGGAATGGGTGCAGTTCTTTGATAAGTGGAAAAGGAGAGTTCATACTCCAGACTAGACTAGTTTCCTGACCTAAGACACAACTGAAAATCTCACCCAAAAGCAAAGGCAAAGGGCTGAACAGTCCCTTCCCATCATGTAACTTTCTCCTCCACCTATTTTCCTGTCTCCTTCCATTCTTCAGTGTCATTGCCGTATTTCATATTCACTGCTGTGAGGTATTCTCCACCACTTATACCAACATCTGAAAGAATTCTTTATATAGTCTTGCAATATTATGTGCCAGGTTTTTCAGCACTGTGGGGTGGAATAGTAAGTCCTTCACTATGAGTGTATTGAGGTCCTTGTATTTGACTTTCTAGCTAATACAGTGCTGTGTTAGCTAGGCTGTCTTCACAGGCATAATGTGCTCATACCCTGTAGAGTCTCTTTGCATTGCCCTAAATTTCCTGTCGTCTGCTGTTCTCTTTCATTTGCATATCCAAGGAATTGTATTCTTAATTTCATTTGCAAAGTCTAGCAACTTTCACTTTCCCTCTTCTCCCTAGATCTTCCTTTCTCTGCCTAAATCTCCAATATTTACCTGTTGTCTTTTTCTATTCCAAGTAGCTGTTTTGCTTGCTCTTTGCTATCCTACTGGAGAGGTTATTTGTCCAATAATCTCTCAACTAGTAATTTTCACATCATACTGGGATAAATATTTCAGACAGCTTTTGCCTTTATTTTAAAAATAACCTAACCTCTCTATCCCAGCTAATTTCACTAACTGTTTCTCTTACTTTCTAAAAGCCTGTCCTTTTGCAGCTGAAGCTTACTGTTTGTTGATGACGTTTATGCAAAATTAACGTGTGAGCTCTCAATTTACATCACTTCTGCCATCATCAGTTGAAACTAATCCCTTCACCAAAATTCATGGCTGAATGAAGAGTATCTTTTGCTTTGGAAATTGAGAAGAAATCTTTCACTTATTATAACCTGCAGTGACTGAATCATCTTGGTAATAGTTCTTCATATGGGAAGTTGAAGTATCTCATGATGGTGTAGATCCCAGCAGTATTTATCTCCCTAGTAATATTTGTCTTTTTCCATTCTGCTTGAGCAAAGGAGAGTCATAACAAGAAAAGGACAGCTGCACCTTCAATACCAACAGAAATTAATCTAGAGTAATTCTTAAAGGACTTTGGCTCCACATAAATTCTCCAGCTTTCACCAGCTTCCCAAGCAGTGCATGCCATCAGCCCATGTCCTGATCATGGCAGTGGTTTGGCTGTCACTACAGAAACTCTTAATTCCTGTTTTAGTCTTCTTTTTATCTTTTTTAACCAAACACATATTTCAGTTATTTCTTTCTCTTTAAACCTAATTGTGTGACATTACAGCTCATGGTCTCTTCTGACCATTAATATTTTTGTATTAGCAAGAATCCTCTGTTGTATTTCATGCAGCTGGTGCAGCTGTAGGCTGTGGTATTCTGAATATTTTCTGACTTCTTGGAAAACCATTATGTGTTTTAAGAGGTACAGAAGGGTTTTCTTAATTAAAGTGCATACAGTGAGAGATTCTGCTAGGTCAGGTCTCCACTATATTCTTTCTAATATTGCTTGAGTAAAACAGATGAATGAGTGGGGACTCTTTTCTTGTTGATAATTCCAGAATTTCATGAGAGAAGACTCCATGTTCTTGAATGAAAAAGACTACATTTTTGGTACTAGACTTTCCTCAGTATTTGTGCTTCTGGGTGCAGGCAATTTTTTGTCAACAAGCAGACAAATGGAATGAATGCTTTGCTGTTCCTCTGCATGTAAAAGGGTTTTTTTTTCCTTTTTTTTTTCTGTTGCTTCTATTCGTTGGCAACTATTGAGTTGGAAAATTAAATTCTGGAATCTGGCAACTTACATCCATTGAAATTAGCAGCCAAAATTCCAGTCATATTAGCAGAGGCCAGACCTCCCCTTAAGAGTATGAGGGTCATCTTGCTTTATAGCATGTTTCCAATGCTGCTGGTTTAGGGAAGAAGTAACAGCCCAGCAGAAGAGAAATACGGCATTTCCTGTGTCCACTGCCTGTCTGTGGAGTCAGAGCAGTCAAAACTCAAATATACAGTAGATATGAGATATCTAAGGCTAGTTAAGAACTTATGAACATAAGCATCAGTAAAATCAGTTTGGTCCAGACAAGGGACTAGTTTATGTAAGAGGCAGATTTGCCAGGACCATCTCCAGCCATTCTAAAATGATTCTGGGATTCACTAACTAAATTGTCACTGGTTTGTGACCTCTAGCTCACAGTCAGCTTGGTACTTGAGGCCTGAAAAACAGAAAATATCACAAATGTATGTAATGGAAAGCCACATAATTACAAGCCAGTAAATCTGATGGCCTCACCTTAAGAATCATTAGAAAGTGAAAGAAAAATGGAAATATATGAACTAGAATATAGATGAGAGTATTCTGTACTGTTCTTTGAAGGAGATAAAAAGTATGTGATAAAGGAGATCCATTTGATATAATCTGTTTGGCTTTCCGAAAGGCTCTCAAAAATCTCCCTTACCAAAAGGGAAGAATTAGCTGAAAACAGAGAGTAGGAGTAGAGATTGAAGCTTCATGAAATAAATTTAAAAAACCCCAAAACTTTGAGGTGGGTGAATGGTCATTGAAATGACAGATAAAATTCAAAAAAGCAAATGTGAAATGATATAGA
>NW_009920914.1:12489-14685 GCF_000696875.1 Nestor notabilis
GGGAAAGAGAAGTTATAATTTCATATATAACATGATGAGCTCTTAATTACTGCAGAATGCATCTTGCAGAGTAATACACAATCCATGAGAACAAACATCAGCTCAGGGAGTAGAAAAATAAAGCCAAATGTCAGGAACCATCAAGAACAGGCAGGGAAAAAAAAACCAAAAAAACAAAAAAACAAAACAACCAAACAACCCAAACCAGCTTTCTCTAGCCAAGATATTTTCTGATATTTTCTGATTTCATGTTTGGTCTGTCCTAGACATCTTCTGGTCATTGCTTGGAACAGCATACTGGGAACTTTGGTCTTACCTAGTATTTTTTAATGCTTTTACCAACATGCCTCAGTGAATTAAACAATCTCTTCAGTAAGAAGGATAAAAAACAGAGTTCCATAAGTAATATATCTAAGCCTAACTACATCAGGCTTGTTTTCATTTCCCATGAGTATATATTTTTTTCAATCATCTATTTAATTTTTCTAATCCTAAATTGCAATTTTGTCTTCCATCTTATATCCTCTATCTCTCCTTACATGCTCCTAGTATGTTTCTCAAAACCATGATGTTGACAGCAAAGGAACATTAAACCAACTGTACTGAACTTGTCCAAACATACTTTGGCAGTTTGCCTTAAATATTATTTTGCTTCCCATTTGTGCTTTTGATTTTACAACAGAAATTTCCCTGAAGCAAAACTTGCATTACAATGCTTTCTGTAAGACAGGTTAATCGCTATTATTTTAGTTATTCTTTACTCAGTTTCAGAAAAACTGTCAAAAATATATCTTCATGGTAATATATTTCACAATAAGATTGGAATGAGGAATGGACCATCACAATAGAAGTAAAAAAATCGTTATTTCTAGGTAAGTTAGTTTTCCTCATCAGCTACCTTGGAAGAAATTTGCACAGCATAATATATTGCATACATCTTTTGAAAATATGCTAGGAACAGCTTAATGTGAGTGACAATTAAAATGAAGTTTGATAGGGGAAAGATGTTAGCATCTAATGACTCATAAAAGTCACAATTTTTTATTAGATGCGAATCACAGAGAAAATTGGGATCCTTCAGATAGCGTCCTCCTCCTTCATATGCCAAGCTCCAAAATAAACAAATTGAAAAATAGTATAAAATTATGTCCCAGCCTAGCAAATTTTTTCATCATTTTACTTTAGGTTGCCAAAGAACATTTTCCGTATAATATTAAGTCAGGGTCTACCTTGACTCTTGCCAAGTTGTTCTCTATCTTCCTTTGGCCTTTGAGATGCATTTTTTTCTTTTGTGCAATTCTCAGCAAGGCACAGATTTTTCTCTCACTCATCTATTTCCCTCTACACTTGAACAAACTAGCTTTACCTTGTCAAAGCCCACATGCCTCAGGAGTCTATGAGTGCATAAACTTCTGAATGGGCACAGACATTCACAGGCTTCATTACTATTTCAGGCTCATCTAGATCTGTTGTCTTACCAGTGGTACAGTCTTCCCCTTCTTCCCCCGCCAGTCTTTTATTACTGAGCCTTCCTTGTGCTATGCCAGCATTGATCTGATCACTGAGATGAGTTGGTTACAAGTAAAATATGTTTTTAAAATTCTATTATTTCTAATGGGATTGTTTCCCAGGCATGGCTCATCAGGCACAGGAGCAGTGCAGATGGTGGTCCATGGGAGGTGTGATAAGGTCTGATTCAGGCTGCTTGAAAAGATCAGCCAGAGTCAGCACAGGTTTATTTGCCTTTGGGGCAGTCCCTCAGCTCAGCTCCTCTTCAGCTGCAACATTCAGCTCTTTTGTCCTCTTGAAGTCCTTCCCTTGCCATCTCATTGGATGGCTACAATTTTTTACACATCAGAGAATTTATAGATTTCAAGGACAGAGAATTTTACATTTTTCTTAATCCAGACCTTTAGATTTCATACACACACTCTATAGTCATCCCCAAATTATTCAAGTTTATCAACTTAAACATGGTTTAAGAGGTATACACAGCACTTAGAGGACCCATTTCTTCAGCAGAAGTTGTAACAATATCAGACCGCAAGTGTGTGTGCATCTGCTCAGCCTTACATCTCTGACTGTGTCCTTTGTGTCTGCCATGATGCAGGGATGCCAGGGTGATGTCACCCAATTGCTATATCCTTAATCATGTCTATGCAGACTGTTATAAATTGAGACTACAACGGATCATAA
>NW_009920915.1:0-5523 GCF_000696875.1 Nestor notabilis
CATGGGCGGCCTTGTGCTGGGCGCGGGTAGCTGGGAATGGGGGTGCCCTCAGACCCCAGTGGGCTGGAAGCCCCCTTGAGAGCGCCAGCACCGTGGGGAGCGGGGCCTGGTGCCAGGGAAGGGCTCAGGTCCAGCAGGGTCTGCTGGAGCTATCGGAGGGCCCGAGACAAGCAGTGTCCCTGCCTGGGCTTCCCACCTGCCTGCAGAGGGTCGCAGGCTCCGGTGCAGCAGAGCCGGAACCCCCCAACCCGGAGGATTGCACACTTCTCACAGCAGCACGGAGCAGGAAAGCCAGCAGCCATCTGAGGTCTGGCTCAGCCAAACCCTAAGGCACGTTCCCATTCCACACCCAATAAATCCACCCAGGACCAGATGTAATCAGGAAGAGCAGAAGACTCTTTGTTTTTTTCTCTCTACTGCTTTTCCCCTCTCTCCAGCAAATGTTCCTTGGCTGATGATGGCTCTGGGCCCTCTCTGGGCACCATCTCTCCACTGAGAGGGGCTTGGGAGCAACAAGTGCCCTGATGAAATACATGTCACTGCTTGCTGAATTTGTTTATTGTTCCCACTCAGCTGGATCTGGGAGCAGCGGGAGTTTGGCAGGAGGAGCCCAACAGGAACGAGCTGATGAGAGTCCCTTAGTGATAACCACTGCTGGTGCCAAAGGCAGATCCTTGCTGCTCCTTTGCTGTGTGAAGGACCAAGGACAGAGGGGGACTGCACAGGGTCCACAGCCATGGGTCACAGAGACGTCACTTTGCAGGCTTTTTGTCCAGCATGACTTGGTTCTCCCTGTCACTGTGGCCCAAATTGAACCTCAAACTCCCTTTTTCCCACCAGATCTGGCAAGAGCTGGGGCTCCTGCGCCACAGCTGAGCATGAGCAAGTGTTGATGTCTCCAAGGAAAACTTCTTTCAGGGATTGGGAGGGTTTCCAGCTGTCCACGTCCCCCCCTGCCCCGCGTCCTCTCTCCCAGAGCGCCACAACCTTCGCCTGCTGCTGCCATCCCTCGCGGCGCTGCTGCCTCCTGCCTGCCGCTGCCTGACTCCAGCACTTCATTAGCACCAATTTGCCCTCGTCACACTAAGTGGCGCTGACTCAGGAGAACAGTGAGGAGAACGGAGCAGCCGGGAGGACTCCCAGGGCGCATCTGCCGGGCCAGCATCACACCAGGCAGGTGGGCTGGTCCTGGGCTCTGCTGGCAGCAGGAGCACTGAGCAGCTCATGCTGGCAGTGATCTCCACCGGGACAGTAAGAAGCAGCTGACTCTGGTCCAGAAAAGGGCCTAGAAAGGGAAGAAATGGGACAGAAGTGGCTTTGCCAGCAGATGTGATGGCAGAGCTGGGAGCTGAGCTTGATTCACGCCAGTGCTGGGAGAATAGAGCAGGGCACCAGGTCTCTGTTTAGGAAAGTCTCTGGAAAAGCAAGTGTAAAATGAAACTTCCGCAGAGAGGAAATGCTTTTAACAACAAACCCACATTTTTAATTCATCTGGAATGGTTTGTTTCTGTATCCGTAAGAGGGGTCAGATGCAGCTGGCTCAGCCCAGGACTGTGTCTGGTAGCAGCTTACCTGGAAAGGACAAGAACAAAAGTAGGGCAGGCGAGGATGGATGGAGCCAAGCACACCTGAAGCCACCACAGCTTCTCTGTGCCCCTCCACCCACCCTCGGACCAGACCAGCTCATCTGCTTCAGCACTCGAAAAGCTGAAAATACCATGCCATGAAAAACCAGACAAAGCCTGAGAAGTGCAGGAGAGGCAAAACGAGGCATCCCCTGGGGCTGGGGCCGGGGCCGGCCGCTTTGCTGCAGGTTTGGGTGGCTCTGCTGGTCTCCTCCAGCTGACCCCCCCCTCTAGGGCAACCGTTGTCAACCAAGTGGAGGAACAAAGACTTCTGCTTTCATTTCCAGTCCTTCCTCCACCTGCCAACCTGCGCTGCCCTGACAGCCCCTGGGTTGCTGGGGAATGGTCTGGGGAGGTTGCTGCAGGCGGCTGGTGACTCCTCGCAGCCCCATCTGGGTTGACCGAAGCAGCTCACTGGAACAATTCACTGCAACCCTTTAAAAGGGAAGGAAAATAGCACCCAGCAACGCAGGGGTGAGCGCTTTGTCTCATCTCATCTCCTCATTTGCAGTGTTCAGAGGAAGATTTAATTTGCTGGGCTTGGGGAAGCGGCTCACCCTGCAGCGCACTGGCTGCATACCAATGACCAGGGGCTCTCCCCGAGCCTTGGGATGCAAGGACACCAGTGCAGAAATCTGTCCCCACTGAGGCAGGGCCATGTGGCACAGGGACATGTGTGGGGCCAGACTCTGTCACTCTGCCCCAGCAGGACTTTGAGGTTGCAGCTCTGCAGACACATCACAGCCCCTCACTGCATCTCTGGGCCTCTGAGCATTAGTGCGGGGCAGTGTTTACTTTGGTGTGGTTCAAAGCTGGCGGGTGCTTTGGGACCACAGTGGTCAAAATCCCCACAGGTTTTGGAGCCCAGAAGGTTGGGGTTTTTTTGCTGCAGCGTGGGGGATCACAGGGTTGCAGCTTTGCAGGGTGGCATTTGCAGGGCTGGGCAGCGCGATGCTGGCTCTGCCCGGCGGTTGTGTGGTTCACCTTGTTTGTATCCCCTTTGCCTGTGCGTTTGTTAGGTTTTGGAATCAAATGGGGTTTTAAAAAAAGGCAAAAAGAAATGCTGGGGCTGATTTGTGAGCTCTTTCTTCCTGCATTGTATACTGGGGATTCTCCTGGCAGCACTGAGTCTTCCCAGCTCAGAAGACTGGAATTTCTGCTGCAGATGCCTATTTGTGACAAAACTCTTCAGGCTCTTTTCCTGCAATGTAAAGAGAAGTCAGACAAACATCTCACAGTTTCTGAATTGTCCCAGCTCTGAGCATCCCACTGGCCCATCTGTGGACCAAAGGATTTCTGTTTTGCAGATGAAGACCCCTGATCTCTGGTCCAGACTCTGTTGTAGCTGCCATGAGGTTGATTCAACTCAGGATCAGGCACTGCTCTGCTGTGGGAGGCACTGGGCTCATCCCAGTTTGCTCAGAGCTGCAGCTCCCCAAACCTTCCAGAGTATTTGTTCAGGGTCTGAACCAGTAACACCCATGTGCAACCCTAGACACAGCCCCCCCCTTCTCTGTGGAAGAGGTTCACATCCCTCTGCCTCTTCGAGGAGAGGGGGAAACTGAGGCAGCCCAGGGGCTAGACCCCTCTCGAAGGCATGGGGAGAAGCCAGCTTTGCTCAGGGCCATTTCCCACCCAGTGCCCACCAGTGGAAAGAGCCCATCCTACCACTGCGCCAAAGAAACCTGTACCAATCTGGCCAACCATGTCCACATACCCTCTCTCCATCTCTTCCTCCACCTCACTTTGAGCCCCTAAATGCTCCTGTGTCCCCTTGTACCGTGGTGAGCTGATTTGACAGGGAGAAACAGAGAAAAGCCGGTGGGTTTTTGTTCCCCCTAACCTTGCTTACAGCCAGCGCTCTGGCTCTGAAAGCCCCTGGCTGTCTTTTGTGATTTCAACAAATCACCAGCACTTAAGCAAAGTGGGCAGAAAATTACAGGTTGTATTGCAAGTGAATGGAGAGGGAGAGCACGCTGGGGCTGAGAAAACAGAGGTTTGCGGGTATAACAGAGAACCCGGGGTCTGGCAGGCTGCAGAAGCCTGCAAAGCCATCAGGTATTAGTTAAATGCTTCGCGGAGTTCACGCTGCGAGGCATAATCGCAGCTTCTGAAGAGCAGCCATTTGATTGTCTCTATTATGTCCCCTTAGAAATGATTTGGGAGATATTTTGCTTTGAGCTGTCAAGGTTAAGTCAAGGAAAACGCGCTCCCTCTGACATAAGTCTCAAGGGAGGCAGAAACCCTGAGCAGAAATCCTCCAGGAACAGCGGCTGGGATGCCTCTGCTTTCAGACGTCTTTCCTCCTGCTTTGGCTCCCCGAGGTTCCTCCTTATCTTCGCTCCCTGTGGCTTTTCCACAGCCTGGTCAGCTACCTTGGGATGAAATGCTGCTAGGGTTGTGTGCCTGGTGTGTGGAAGGACAGGGCTCTGTGGAGTCATCCTGTCCCACTGTGGCATTCCCTCCTTGACACTTCTGCGCTGGTCGGCTGGTCTTGGCCAAGCCTGGTTGAGCTGTGGAAATCTCAGGGGTGAGGGCGTTGTGGAATGAGTTGGGGACAGATTGAGAGAGGAGAGAAAGACCTCTCATCGCGGGTGAGGTAACCCCTTACTGGGCGACAGAGCAAACCCCCTGGCCATGGGAACCCTAATCCATCTCTCCCACTGTTGGTGCTGCCAGGATCTCCTGTGCCCCAGCAGGAGCAGGGCAAGCCAAGGAATAAACCCCGTGGTTTGGGCATTTGCTGAGGGGATAATACAGAAGCAGGGGTGGAAGTGGCCTGAAGCATGTCCCCATCCCCTCAGAGTCCCTGGAAGGATGTGAGTGAAGAACAGCATTAAGCCAAAGATGAGCCATTTGGATCTTGAGATTTGGAAAACAGGGATTTTGAAGCACAAAGAAAACCCCTCACCTTATGCTGACTCTGTGTGTGTGGGGGGGGGGGGGGGGGGGGGGGTGTGTGTGTGTGTGCTGTCAGAGCCGTGCCCCTGGCTGCCTCTGCCCCCAGCTCCCACTGCTTGTGGGGACACAGGGACAGACACAGTGGGAAAGCAGCGCCCGGGGGATGGGGAAGAGGAAAAAGATCCTCCTTAGGGGGGTTGATGGTCGTCGTAAATAGATCCGAGCAGCGTCACTATCGATCCCTGTTGTGCGGAGCTGTAATTAGATTGAAGTGGGGACGAGGGGTGTTGGGCTGCGTCAGCAGAAAAAGGAATTAATAAATAAACAAACGAGCACAGGAAATGTGGGATTGCGGCCGGCAGCGGCGTTCCACGTCCAGAGCGAGGCGGGGGTCGGGCGTGTGAAGCAGGGGGTCACCTCTGGTTAAGCAATACTCAGTTTTAGTGCTGGATCACAGTTGTACCAGCAAGACCCTGATGGGTAGTGTTTGCCTCGGAGCTTTGAGTTCTTAATGGGAGACTGGTTTGTGATAATTACTCCTAAAAATGGAATGGGGGGGGAGGGAATGTGAGGTTGAAAAGCTGGAATCCTGGGGCTCAGGCTGGCTGTGCAGCACTACTGGTGGGAACGGGTGCCAACAGGCAGGAGAGCAAGAGGACAACCTGGATCCCAGTGGATTTAAGGGTTACAGCTGGGTCAGCACATCACCCAGCAGGTTCCATGGGAGGTGGATGTATAATACAGATACCTGCACACGTTTGTATGTGCTTGGTGTGTATATGGTAGATACAGAGAAGTGCCATCCATGCAGAGCAAAAGCCGTGCTCACAGGGAGCGTGCGAGGTGCCCGTCATGGACATGAGGTGCCCATCATGGACATGAGGTGCCCACCATGGACATGAGGTCCCACCTGTGCCACCAGCACTGGGCTGGAGCTGAGCATGCCGGGGGGATGCTGGAGGGATCCTGGGAGGGCCCGTGGCGGGTGGGTGAAGCT
>NW_009920915.1:5545-8645 GCF_000696875.1 Nestor notabilis
TCTGTGTGTGTGTGGATTTTCTGCTTGTTGCTTGGTTTGGGGGGGGGGTTGGGAGGGGTCTATTTTTTTAATTCATGTCTGGAAAAACAAAAGTCAGATTTTCTATAAAGCCTTCTTTTTGTTTGTTCTTTTTGCAAGCATCTGATGGTCATAGGGTAGGTTTCCACTAACCCATTCTCTGCTGGCTATTTGAGTGTGGTACCCCTGGGACAGGGTCCCCCGACACAGCCAAGGCTCAGACTGTCCCTTGTCCCTAAGGATGATGGTTTGCAGCCAAACCTGCCTGGTGGGGGGAGAAGGGGAGGGAAAGGCTCTCCACTAACCATCTTTACCAAGGAGACTGATTCTGAGTGTGGTTGCTTGGTGCCTCCTTTTTCCCCCTGCCCCAGTGGGACCAGAACGGATGGTTTCCACCACCTGCATGGGGATGGGGCAAGGACCAAGCCCAGCAGCTGGGGAAACAAGGCTAAATTTATTGGACAAATTATGTGCTTCACTCTAGATGACCCCAGCTTTGGGTGGAAGGGGTGGATATCATCCTTTTCTGTTAGCTGAAGGGGCTGTAAAGGGGACTTGTAGTGCAGACCAGCTGAAGAAAAGTCAGAAGAAGACTTTGCTTGTTCTCTAGTGGGGAAGAAGTCACTTCAAACATCCTCCTGTTACTCCTAGGCTACACAGGTGCCCATTTACTACCTTTTACTCAGCCTGGCTGAGGAGGTGCATCCGTGTAGCAGGAAGGTAGTTAGCCTGAGGGGAATACCTGTTGTGTGGACCCAAGATGCCATCTCATTGCTGTGGCATCAGCTTCCAGCCTTGGCCTCGGGGCCCTCCAAGGTCTGCACACCAGGTTGAAGAGGCTCCTGGAAGTGCCTGAGAGAAGCAAGTTGAACTCTGTCATCCAGCAAGGTTCCAACAGCCAATGTCTTGAAGGACCTGTGCCCTCCTGGCAAAATCGTGTGGAAGATCCAAACCAAGAAACCCCAAAGGCTGAAAACTGCTGCTTGTTTGGGCCAAGAGTGGGACTTGCCTTGGAAAGTCTTTAGCCCCTGGTTTGCGTACACTTCCCTGAGCTTTCCATCTGTCCCCAGCCTTGGAGGGCCAGACCCATGTCCTGCCTTTCCCATGGGCATCTTACACTCCTGCAGTGCCTGCACATGTCTGGCCAAGTCCCTGAGCACCCTGATCTAACCTCAGCAGCTTCAAGGATGGCTCTGCTTTGAGTATAGACCAGCACCTCCACAAACTCACTTGTTATAAAAATATCATAGCAAAGGCCACCTTTTCTCACCACTTCCAGCACCAGTTCTTGATATTCCTGCAGTTAAAATCCATATATTTAAGAAGAGGTGAATACTCACCTCTCCCCCATCCCTTGTGGTGTCAGGGGGCCTTTCCTGGCTCTATGCAGCACATCCCTGTGTGACAGCACCTTTGTCCTGACCTTTGGCTCAAGCCAAACCTGTAGGGAAGGTCTAATGCGGTGCTGGCTCAACCTGACACGTGTGCCGTAGGACCTGGCAGCAAAGGCACACAGGGGAGACTGAATTCCCTGGTGCTGCAGGTGTTCTCCAGCCTTTGGAGGCAGGAAAACTCCTTCCCAGAGCAGGTGGAACCATGAACAGTCCTTCCAGGCTGTCTGCTGTGGGACACGGTGGCTGTGGACTGACCTTTTCATAATGTCCCTGTCCCTGGCTCTTCCTGTATTTCCAAGCTGGCAGCTGGATGTGATGGCCAAGAGACACCACTTCCCTGAGTCCTCCAGTGAGATCCACAGAGGTGAGGGAAGCTGATGGATGACCCCCAAAATTTAGGGATGGAGCAGGTCCCAGTAGCCAGGCTGTGGGAGCAGAGTCAGCCCAGTCTCTAGTCCCAGGGTCAGCTGAAGATGTTGAGACTTTTCCTGGGCATCTGAAGAGGTGATGGACTTCAGCCAAGCTTTCCTCATAGTGATGTTGCAAGAGGCTGTCGTCCCATCTCAGTAGATACTCAGGAGGCACAGGGAGGAAGAGGAGGGAGGTGGCCTAGGGACTTGTGGGCAACAAGCCAGCAGCTTTACTGGAGGGAAGGGCCTGGATTTTGCGAGGCAGCCAAGCAACCTGCGAGTGGGCCAGGGTGGTGAGCACCAATTAATGGCCCTGTTCTCTCTTTTGAACATCTAGCTTGCAAACGCAAAGAGCAAGAGCAGCAGAAAGACAGGAGTCTGCAGCCCAAGAAGCAGCGGCTGGTCTTCACGGACCTCCAGCGCCGCACCCTGATCGCCATCTTCAAGGAGAACAAGCGCCCATCCAAGGAGATGCAGATGACCATCTCGCAGCAGCTGGGCTTGGAGCTCAACACTGTCAGCAACTTCTTCATGAATGCCCGCCGGCGGTGTATGAACCGCTGGCAGGAGGAGCCAGGCACCAACCCTGGAGTCCCCTCTTCTTCTACAAGCACTTTCTCCAAAGCATGATGTCCCCCAGCCCTCCCTGTCCCTTCTTGGACATCCTCCTCATGACAAAGCCAACCCCAGCCTCACACGCATGTCCCGAGCCGATCAGGGTGGGTGCTTTTGGATGCTGTGGGTCCATCAGCCTCCCAAACCCTCAGCCAGGCATTACCCCTGGACATGGACCTCATGCCACATCCTGCTGCCACGTCCTCCCAGCTCATGGAGCAGGGAAAGGGTTTGCATCCAGGTCAGCTCCGTACCTGGGAGGACTCAGAGGAAAACTGTGTGGAACAAGGAATGACTTGGGATGGAGGGAGAGGGTGAGGTGCTGTTTGGATGCATCCCTGGTCCTCGAGGACCACAGAACCTTGTCTTCACCTGTCCACCAGGGTCTCTGGGGAGAGGGACACGTTCTGACCCTACCCAAACCTCAATCTGTGCCACAGCCACCCTTACGGCTCCCATGGTGGAAGGGTGAAGGTGGGGGAGATACAAGAAGTGGAGTCATGGGGCTGGGCTCTGGCACAACCCCACTGAACCAAGGTGAACCCCACCTTGGTTCACAGGGGAGTGTGCAGGGAAAATGCTCCCCATGAGCCTGGAAGGTGGTCCCCCAAGGCAGCCAGATCCTCCCTGCAATTGACACACTCCCTTGCATTCCTCTCCCTT
>NW_009920915.1:8671-9616 GCF_000696875.1 Nestor notabilis
CCCCCAGTCCCCACGGGCATCTTCCTCCGACCCTCCCCTTGGACACCCCCAAGAGCACCCACACCTACCCCCTCTCCATGCACACATGCACCCTGACCCACGAGAGCACCCATCCCCGGATCCCTCCCAGAGGAACTCCACGGCAAAGGAGGCTCTTTGCTGTGGCCGCCCGCCTCCATGCACCCGAGCATCCCCCGGCGCCACGGCCAGAGGGGACCGTGGCTGCACCGCGTCGCCTGGCGCTCAAGCAGGTCAAAGAAGCACATTTTAGCTACAGAAATCGGGTATTTAAAGATAATAATTGTTTGAAAGGAGACGGGAGGAGAGACTTGGAGCGAAGGATCTGATCTTTCCTGGTGACTGGCTCCACATTCACCGCTGGATTTCTGGTTCACTTTTCGGTTGAGGAATAGACACAGACAAAGCAGATCTGTTGGCTTCGTGTCTTGCGCCATCCACCCCTCAACAAACACTATTGCCCCCTCCCCTCCCCCCCCCCCATCACCCTTACAACAAAATCACTGTTACCAAAGAAATTACAAAACCAAAAACCCCAACCACAAAAATTTCCCCTCCTTGGGAACCAGTGTCGGTGGATGGTGGGAAAAGAAAAATCCCAGGGATCTGGTGGTGAAATCCATCCCTGGGTGTGAGAAGGAGGAAAACTTCCCTGATGAGATTGAAAAGGGAGAAAAAAACCCCACAACCCAAAAGAAAGGAATTACCAACAGAAACCACAACCAACCAACTCAACGCCAAGACCGGCAACTTACCAAAAAAGACGCCAGATTTTTGTTGCTGTTTGGTTTTTTTTTTGTGCCAATTTACAACCTGCCTTAAAACGGGAATTTCTGGAGCAATGGTACTAAGCTTCAAAACGGTCGTTTCCTCCAAGCTCTCGATGGTGACTTGTGCCATATATAAAAGCAATCACGAGGCCAAACC
>NW_009920915.1:9790-10031 GCF_000696875.1 Nestor notabilis
CCCACCACTTGGGGGAAAAGAGATAATCCTCCAAAAACCAACTGTCAACCAAAAACCAAAAGGGACACTATTGAATTTATGCGGGTAAAATAGTACCATCTGTGTTCTAATGCTATGGTTTCTTAGATTCACTTTACTTTGAGAGTGATCAGTTGTGGAACAGGAAGGCACCTTGTTGAAAAGAAGGATAAAAGGAGAAAGAAAAATGTATATGTTCACCAAAAAAAAAACCACCCCCAAA
>NW_009920916.1:0-10669 GCF_000696875.1 Nestor notabilis
CATGTTGGGCACCAAAAAGAAACTGTTGTGGGTCAAGCTCAGCTGGCAACTGGGAACCACACAGCCTATTGCTCACTCTCCCCACACTTCCTTCCTCTCTGTGCTCCCGGAGGGATTTGGGGGGAGAATCGGAGGAATGTAACTCCCACGGGTTGAGATAACAGCACTTCAGTAACTAAGGTATAATACAAACCACTGCTGCTACCAATAATAATGATAAGAAAAGTAACAAGGGGAGAGGATACGATTGCTCACCACCTGCCGACCAATACCCAGCCCGACCCGAGCAGCTATCTGGGCCTTCCGGGTAACTCTCCCCGGATTCTATACTGGGCATGACATGCTGTGGTATGGAATAGCCCTTTGGCCAGTTTGGGTCAGGTGTCCTGTCTCTGCTTCCTCCTGGCTTCCCCTCCTCTCTGGCAGAGCATGAGACTGAGAAAAGTCGTTGGTCAGAGTAAACACTACTTAGCAACAACTAAAAACATCGGTGTTTTCAGCGTTGTTCCCAGACTGAAAGTCAAAAACACAGCACTGCAAGCACTGCACCAGCTACTAAGTAGGAGAAAAAATGACTGCTGAACTCAGGACACTTGCTCATTGTTTGATCCTGGTTTAGCTGCTACCACAGCTACAACAGGCTTCAATCTTCTGTGTCTTCTAGTCATTCATCTTGTCTGTCTGGAGTATTTTCTTGCAACTTGATTGACCTCTATGTATAAGGACATTCGGATGACCAGTTTTAGTGGCTTTGAAATAATACCCACTTTTTAAATGACTTTTCACAAGAATAAAATTGGAGCTTAAGGAATGTGTGTCAGTAAGTCCTTAAGCTAAAAGAGTCTTTAATAGTTTGAAATTCTCTTGATTTTTTATTACAGTTTTGCCTCTTTGTTTACTTCAGAATGGTTGGATTCTTTCAAAGAAAACAATACAAAACAAAAGAGGCAGAGGACTGGAACATCAATTTATTACAATGAATAAAGTTTGGAGGTATATACTATGGTAAGGGGGAAAACAAGTCAACCCTTGTTATTAGCAAGAGGACTATAAAAAAAATTATTACACATTTCCAGATCTGCCTGCTTTGCAACAGATTTAGCTTTGGGGACCTGAAGGTCTCTTACCTTTCACAGAATGTACTTCTTCCATGGTTATACGTGATATGGAGAACTATTTGGAACAAAATGGGCACATGAGTGATCCAGGACTCATGTCAATAGCAAGAGTCTGAGTTAGGCACCATGGCCTAGTGATAAGGTTATTTAAAGAATATTTGCAGATGTGAAATGAGGGAGCTGGCTTGGGAAAAACAACTCCAGGTTATGTAACAAGAAACTCTGCATACTTTAGGACTGATAATGCCTTTGTGTGTACTGAGAGCTTAAACCTATCATGAGCTGTAGTTAGGTGCGACTTAGGCAATCGGGATTGTACAGTTTGTGTGGACAGTTAGAAAGGTTATATAAACAGCTATTCGGGCTCAATAAAGTGTCAGCATTTAATCATATTGGTTGTCCTGTTGTCCGTATCTCCCGCAACGTGGAAATGAAGTGAATTTTCTGAAGTGGAAAAGATGAAAGAAAATTGTGTCAACAAATACTGACGTTTTGACACACTTGCTTTCATTGGAAGGACAGGGTATCCATAAGATAAGACATAAAAACTATCTAAACTTTTAGATAGTTTAATCAACTGTGTTATAGAGCTTAATCTCATATATAAAGTATCTAATAAACAGTTTAGATAGATACGTCTTTCTTAATGCCATGTAGCAGTAATTCAGCTTCAAGTGTGCTTTGAACAACTGTCATAAAATTAGAAGCACCAACTGGTTTCTTGCCAGTTGCATAGTTGTGCTATGTGAACATCACTGAAAAAGACACTATTTCTCATTACAAGCACATGAACAGATTTTTTTTTTAATTTTTTTAAGGAATTTTACCTTACATCTTCCAATTTGTCTCAAATGTACCCTTAAAGCAACTTTGCTGCGTTGTTGCACTTGTGTGAATGTTTCTTATTAGGTGTTTGTTTCATTTTAGGGATCATTTTAAGTAGCTTATTTCTTTAACTGAAGTCAACAACCAACTAACTCAATACCAGTAAGCAAGTACACATAGGGATAAAGATGTAAATCAGTTAATTATTTTGATGAAAACAAATAAAAAATACTGCCAGCCTGTCTAATCGCCTAAGCATAAATTGGCACCATTCTAAGATGCAGTTTGCTGAAGCTTATATATATATGTTTTTCCCAGTGCCTTTGTTACTGCTTTTATGAGCGAGCAGCTTATAGGAAGAGTCAACGTCTTTTGGACTTCCATGAAGCAATATGATATGTAATAAAATTAATTTTGAAAAACTCTTTGATCCAGACAGACTGTGGAAATGTTCCAGAACCGATTACAAACCAGTCACTAAGGTACAACCGTACCTTTATAAAATTTTCAGACAATTGGAAAGTGAATGGAAACAAGAGTTTAAAAGAATTATTTCTGAATGTTTTGAAATACTTAGAGCATAATACAGCTGGGAGAAGCACAGCTAATTAACATAATCTTAGATGGAAATAACAGAGGATGTGATCCATAAATTAGAAACTCAATTGTGTGAATCACACTTATTAGCAACTTGCAAATCAATACTTCCCTAGAAAAGGCAGTTCTGAAAGCAACAGTTCTGGGATAATATGATAGGAAGCTTCACAAAACTCCAGGGATTTTTGTGCTGCACAGTAAGTCTGATCATGATTTATACAGTGTTGTTATGTGGGGATTCAGATAACATTTTTAAACACTTTTGCTGCTTGGATACCTATTTATTTCTGACATTTAATTTAACAAGGGCACTGACACATGGGTTTAGTAGTATACTGCAGCTGAAACCATGTTGTCTTGCATTCCATCTTGTGTGTAAGAGTGATCCTATCTTTGTAACTTTCTTATGTCAGGTAGAATTCAGCGTTTAGAAACTGGGAACAAATCTGACACAATAGTAATCACTGAAGATCAAAATTTGAAGTCCAGATTGAGAGCAAATAGTCCTCCCTGTGTTTAGTGTAAAGATCTTCTTTATACATTTTTTTATACTTGGATATATATTTAGGTATCATATACTTACATATACACACACACACACATCATCTACTATGAAACCGCCCAAACTGTCAACATTTTAATTATTACCTACCGTGGTTTAGATCATGCTTAAGTTTGTACAATTGTGCAGTGTAATACATAATGCAAGCTAAACTTCCATAACCAAACCAGATAGGAATAACAAATAGCTATTCTGTATAGAACTAATTATCCTTGATCACAGAATAAAATGCAGCACAGATTTATTTTTTTTTTCAGTTGACTTTTTCCGAACAAGAAAACATTTCTTCAGTAAAATGTCTAAGCAGTTTTGTTAATATTCAGTGTGCATTCTGAGAGCAATGTTGTAGCAGTAACTGTTGACCTTGGTAAGCTGTACATACCATGCAGCACAGATCACAAAGTAATCCTAAGCTTGTATTTCCTTTGAAAATTCAGCAAACTCTGAACTGGTCAAGTTGCCATAAATTCCTGTGTTTTGTCTTAGACAGTGAGTTCACCAAAGATGAGGAAATGAGACAATGTTCGTGCCTGGAGACATATGGAGAGCAGGCATCACATGAGAAGTAATAAATAATTAAATCTGCAATTCTGTTTCTATTTCTCTGTTCCGTCCTTCATGGAAGAGTCTTTAATACCCTTTTGCTATAATTTACTCTGACTTATACACCACAATATTATCTCTTGGGATCACATGTTCTTCTGTTTCAAACTCCATCCGCCAGTCCATGGCCGGCTAAAAACCTCCACATTGAAAACCACCTGTGCTGCCAGCTCCCTTCAGTTTATGTGCATGTAGGTATTGTCTAAAACTATATTCATTTTTTGTGTTATTTTGAACTGTCAGGGGCCTTGTTAACTGTGACTTCATGAGCTAGAAAAACAGGAAAGAAGACAGCAATAGAAAACCTGTGCATTTGCTTGTATCACTGCTTTTCTACTTGTTCTGGCCTCTCCTTCCGTTTCCCTGGAAACAGATATAGGGCAAGTGAAAACAAGGTAAGGATTTTAAAATATTGACTTTAAAAACTGCTGCTTATTCTGTTTTCACTGGATCCTGTCCTAAGGAACAAGAATGGAAATACTTAGCAAACTACCACTGTATGGTAACAATGCCTGTCATTACTGCAGCATGGGTGCCAGAGATCTTTGGTACTTCCTTTTGCCTTGTTTTCTTATATCTTTCCAAAATACAACTCTAAGAAGAAAAAGAGGATAAGAAAACTGAATGGGAAAACAGTCAAAGCCAACAGCAGAGAGCAAGGCCTCCCTGTCACATTCAGCTGCTGTATGAGCAATATGGTTGCCACTATAGAAGGATTGCCCACAGGCACTTGGAAGTGTTCATTACTGACACACTACAAAGAACAATATTTAGAGTGTATCCTTACCAGAAACAGTATAACAATGTAAAAGTATTTTTCTCTCTCATATAAGAAATGACATCCTTAAAATAAACTCTTTATTAAAAAAAAATAAACCAAAAAAAAGGCATGTTCCTTTCACTTGAGACTGACATGATTGGGGAATGATGCATGCTTTAGTGTTTCAGATCTACTACCGAAATCTCTATGATTACCTGAAATGCACTGGAAGCTTGATTCAACAAATCTCACTGGGGAGCTTGCAAGAACTATTTTTTTTAACATTTTTTGGTGTTTAAGTTCTACCAGAATTACTGGGACAGGATTATTTTAACAGTATATTTAGTCATGGTTAGAACTAAAAACATGTTCTATAAAAAAAAGGGGTGAACCTGAAATATTAGTCGCTGGCAAAATATGTTGTTTAGATAGTAGTTTTAGATAATACTGGAGAACTTGTGGAAAAAAAAAAAAGGTTGAGTTAAAAGATACATATGTGGACATGAACTACAGATATTTTGTACAGCATGTTTCCATTCAGAGAGAATTGCTCAGGCAAAATAATAGGAAAAGGGAGGTCTTCTTTCCTCCAGCTTCTGTGCCTACACTTAAGATGTTGCTAGATTACTTTTATCATGCTGGATCAATTTGGATTTTTTTTCTTAAATATATGTTCGCATTATTTTTTGAAGTTGTTCTGGTTTCAGTTTTATCTTTATTTACAAAGATTTCACAGTGTTAAAAATCACTATATACCTAATAAGTCAGCTCAATGTATCCATTTCAACATTCTTTAAGAACGAGGCAGTACTTCAGTGCTTTAGAAGGGCTGCTAGTCAAAACAGACAATAGAGTAGAAGATCATACATTAAAACAAAATTATAGTGTAAGAGCTATAGGAGACTGTGGAACAAAATGCATATACATTCACAATGTGCAAGTTGATAAGCTTATCTGGCTGTCCTTAGACCCTTTCCTATCTCACCGTGATACCCAACTCTAGTGCTCAAGCAAACTCAAGCCCCAGGTAAGTGCGGTTGAACATCAATTTTTGAAGAGAGGGTATAAACAATTAGCAAAGCATATAGTACAATAAAGTGAAATCCTGGAAGACCAGCATGTTTCATTTCTTTTATCACTATCATTTTCCCCTTCCTCTGATTGTCAGAGTATTTTTCTTAAAAAAGGAATAGGTGAGCCTGAGTTTTCTGATCCCAAACTTGTCATTCGATCAGGAATATTAGCCCCTTCTTCTTCTATGTCCCCCCTATCAGAGTTTCACAAACCTCACTTTAAAATCATCAGAATCATAGAACAGTTAGGGTTGGAAAGGACCGTAAGATCATCTAGTTCCAACCCACCTGCCAGGGGCAGGGACTTCTCACACTAGACCATGTCACCCAAGGTCCTGTCCAACCTGGCCTTGAACACTGCCAGGGATGGAGCATTCACAACTTCCTTGGGCAATCTGTTCCAGTGCCTCACCACCCTCACAGTAAAGAACTTCTCCCTTATATCTAACCTGAACTTCCCCTGTTGAAGTTTGAAGCCATTACCCCTTGTCCTCTCACTAGAGTCCCTGATGAAGAGTCCCTCTCCAGCATCCTTGTAGGCCCTCCTCAGCTACTGGAAGGGTGCTATGAGATCTCCACAGAGCCTTCTTCTCTCCAGTCTGAACAGCCCAACTTAATAAAGAAAAGAAAAATAAAGCACCATGAAAATAGCAAAAGACATAACCTGCGTAGCAGCATATACTGTCAGAAAATCTAGAAATACTTCTGATGGAAACATTATTAGTAAAAATACCAAAAAAATCTCTTTGGGCGTGAAAGCCCAAAGTGCCTAGAAACTTGCTGACAAAAGTGAGATTAAGAAATTGCCTCTTGTATTCTCACTGTTTTCTGTTTCAGAAGTACAGCTTCATTCTTAAGGACAGTTTCTCTGTATTTCAGATTTTTGTGGTTTAAGCCCAGTCAGTAACTCAGAACCAGGCAGCTGCTCACTCACTCTCCCCGTTCTTTCTCCCCCCACTCCAAGAGGCATGGGGAGGTGAATCAGAGGAATGTAACTCCTACGGGTTAACAGCAGTCCAGTAACTGAGGCATAATACAAAACGACTACTGCTACCAATAATAATGATAAGGGAAATAACAAGGGGAGAGGATACGACTGCTCATCACCTGCCGACTGATACCCAGCCAGACCCGAGCAGTGATCTGGGCCTTTCAGGTGACTCCCCCCAGTTTATATACTGGGCATAACATGCTGTGGCATGGAATAGCCCTTTGGCCAGTTTGGGTCAGGTGTCCTGTCTCTGCTTCCTCCTGGCTTCCCCTCCTCCCTGGCAGAGCATGAGACTGAGAAAGTCCTTGGCAACAACTAAAAACATCGGTGTTATCAGTGTTATCCCCAAACTGAAAGTCAAAAACACAGCACTGCATCAGCTACTAAGAAGGAGAAAAAATGACTGCTGTAGCTGAACCCGGGACACCTCCATATCCAGAAAGAACATAAAAACAATATTTTAGGCTGACCAGAACATTCTGGAGGTTAACTTTACCTTGTGGTTGTACATGACTCACTTGTCTTCTTGAATCTATGTGCTTGTTTCCAGTGTTCAGCTTCACTGTTCCTCTTCTGAAAGAATGCTTCAATATTCTTTAGGCCAAAAAGTTAAATGACCTGGAATCACCTTCCCTGTTCTTCTAGGTTGACTGTTGGTGGTAAAATACACCACTTCAGGGTATTTCGATCCACAGACACAGCTAAAACCTATTTTCAATATTAGTAAAGTAGAACCTGTTTCAGGAAAGCAGGATTTGGGTTTGATGCTTTTTTGTTTTTCCTTTCTGCAAAAGTAGTCCACTGAGCTAGAAATTGTATTCACATAATGACAAAAAAGGGTAAGCTTCATATGGGAAACAACAACATGCAGAACTAATGGATAGAAGTAAAATAGCCATATAGAAGGGCAATGATATATGTCTCGTCAAATGAGTAAATTTATAGCATGAAACAAAAATCTTCTATTATTCTCATGGATGTAAAAGCATTAATCAAGTGTCTGATAGCTTTGGGCAAAACCATTGTATATGTGTTCCATCTAAGACCTAAAACCTCTATTGATATCACACAAGCTGCAGGTCTGGGCATGTTTATCTGAACTAGAATTAACTTCAATAGTAAAGGATGATTGATTAAATAGCACTGAGGCATAATAGCTTAAAGTATACTTGTCATATCCAATGCAAATTCTGGAAACAACAAATAGATACTTGTCAAAACTTGTCATTTGTATGCTGTTGCATGATGATAAAATGAAAGGTGTTTTAGGTGTCTCTTGTCAACAGGATGTAATTAACTGTGGCTACAGTCAGGTAGTGTTTTTGCTGAGAATATCAACAGCTCCGATTCTCTCTGCAGGGACTGTGTTTGCTTAGAAAGGTTCTTAGCTTTTCTGAAACTCTGTCATCTGATTCTCTCCAGGGGTTTCAAAGCAATCATCCCACTACTCCAAGGAACTAGGAACAAAACCAAAACATTATATACCAAAAATTAACACCTGTACAAACTCACTGAAACATATTTGGGGTCTTCAGCTTGTAAAAAAAATCTTCTGTTGAAAGAATTTTAATCCCAGGCTTTGTTTATGAATTACCACTCTCCAGTTTATGCTGCAGCAAAATTAATCATCTTGTGGAAGAATATATGACACTTAGTTCAAATCTAATCAATCTGGAGCAAAAGCTGCTTTTTTTTTTTTTCTTTTATCTGTCTGTACTGATAATATGCCTAGTAAATAATAAAATCCCCATATGCCTCCTTACAATATATTTAATGATTAGTAAGAAATCTGTCAAATAAAAGTGAAACCTAGGTATGAGGCTTAGCAGGTGGTTAATGATAAAACAAAGCTTAGTAGAGTATATTACAGCTTCAGACACTGTATTACAGTCTCTGTTTTTTGAGGTCTCTTGGTATTCTGGAACTCAAGGGGACACATTCTATAAAGTGCTATATACTTAACACATCCTACTGTTGCCAACAGCTCAAAAGTCGGCCTCAAAGTGAAATTGGTGTGTATTGTAGCTGCACTGGTTTACATGGAAATGAGACGTTTCCTTGGAAGAAGTGTAAAGGAGTTCAGTATTTAGAAAGGTTACCTTTAAATACATCAGGTTTGGTTCCTTACATTCCCATGATGGTTGTGGAGCAAACCAGGTTTCTGTAGAGAGTAATTTAGAACATTGATCTAACATAGGGTAGTCTAAACAGCCTCCTCCAAATCTTGTATCTTCATTATCTCTAAAGCAGAACTTTTTAAAGGTACGTGCAGCCATTTTGATTACATCCCTAACTTCCCTCAATCATATTACTATATAACTTTAATAACTCAAAGTTCTTGCCTTTTCAAGCACATCACACTAATCTGACTATTTTTTGTCACTAAAATGCAAAGGAAGAAACAAAAGGGATTTCCAGGGCATTGGTATTTAAGAAGAGAAGGTCAGACTACATGGCCTCAGTAAGTTAGTGTTCAGTGTTGCTCATAATTTATTTTTGCAAGGTCATGAATTTTGGTCTAAAAGGTATTGCTCTGATCATCGTACTTAAAACACCAACATCCAGTGTGTTATCTTGGGTTGCTATTTTAGTATTTTGAGAGACTGCTTTTGTGGATTGACTTCTTTTTTTTTTTTTTTTTTTTTTAGTCTATTATTATGAAAATATGAATGCTGCTTGTTTTTGTTGTGTCAGAACGAAAGAATGACTCAAAGCAGTACTTTATTACAGCAGAATTAATGTTACTTAAAGAAATCGGGTACTTACTAAATATAATTCTATAGCATTTACCGTATCCCATATCTAACTGCATGTTCTATATTTAAATATACATAGTCCATTTCATATATCATTTTGCATATTGACAGATGTGTGCCTCTTTTTCTGTAGATCCCAGTCTGGAACATGTATTAAAAATAGTTTTAGCTGCAGTGCTAATGAGGTATGGATGACAAAATGTGAAAGGAATAAATCATAGAATTTTCTTTTTTGTGTCTGAGAGAACACTCTTCAGTGAGTGCTGCTGATAAAAAAGGAGAAACTTGGGCCGCCCTCACTACCCAGCAACCCAGAAGTCTCTTTTCTGGTATAAGTTTACTCTCTGCAGCATTTATGGATAAAGTATTTAATTAAAACAAACAACCTCTCCCCTCCTCCCAAAAAAACAAACCCAAAACAAACAACATAAAAACCTCTGGTGGTGACATGTGGTTTAAGAATTGGTCATCTTTCCTGGAATATATATATTAAAAAAATGCTATTATGATGAATAATAAACCATCTAATATTCTTAAACATTTTCTAGAGATGTTCAGAGTCTTATAGCTTCTCTATTTAATATAGTAAACTACACCATCATCAATACCTTACAGGACAACAGAAAAATTAAATTATGAATTCAATTTCCCTGTAGATACAAATAGTTTCATGGATGCTTTCGTAATACTTTGTGGACTACTTCTTAGAGTCCAACAACTGATTTCTTCTCAAATATCTTAAACTATACCCAGAAATCAACGTCAATATGAAACAGTAACAACGTCAAAAAATCATTTAATAGGCTTCCTTAATAGAAGAACTAAACAGATGGACACATGACATAATTTTGTTATATTTTAATATTTGCTAATATATTTGCAGATCAAATGTTAATAATTGTTTATTGTTTTGTTTTTGTGAACTACTCTTTCTCTACTTTTATGCTGAAATAAGTTCAAAGTGGTCATAAGCACATACAGAAGAAATAAAAATAATGTTTTGCTTTCAAGCTTGACTGATGGACAGAAACAGATACTGTAAGCTGAGTACTATACTGCAGCTCAGATGTGATCCCTGCTTTTTATGTTTTCCACCAGTAACTCTTTGTGACATTTCTCAAAGAGAAGTATTCCTGGCGCAACAATGCTCATTTCCTGTCAAGATCACAAATGAGCACAAAAGACAGCAATCCACCCAGAGGAGTTTTTCACCTTGAAATAGATTTTCCCTAGTGTCATATTACTGAAAGATCACAATTTTCTGTGTTTGCTGGGAAGTGAACCAAAGTCACTTATCACAGAAAGAATTCAGACTCATGCCCATGAACAAAGCTAACTGACACCATTTTGACTGTGTGGGAATATTTTATTTTATTTTATTTTA
>NW_009920917.1:0-236 GCF_000696875.1 Nestor notabilis
CCAGGGAAGCAGCGTCGCTGATCCCAGTCCCCTCTCTGGTGCTGCAGGAGCAAGTGGGACCCGAGCAGCGAGAACTGGCTCATTTTTCCCCTAAATGATAGAAACGCTGAGAAAAGAAAATAACCCCCAAAACTGAAAGTGCTCAAGAAAAAGCAGTGTTTCAGCCGGCTCAAAATAAGAGGGGGTTTTGGTGGGAAGAGTAAAATAAAAGAAAGGAAGCTGCTGTGTAGGAAACA
>NW_009920918.1:0-473 GCF_000696875.1 Nestor notabilis
CTTGTCTGTGCCCCAGGTTACAGCGTGAAGTGTGAGTACACGGCACACAAGGAGGGGGTGCTGAAGGAGGAGATGGTCCTGGCCAGCGAGGCCGGCGAAGGAGCCACCATCAGGGTCGTGGTCCAAGCCCGTGTCATGGGTAAGGCGCTGCTGAGGCCGGGTCTGGAGTCCAATTCCTCCCTGGAACAGCCGGTGACAGGGATTGCTCGTGGGCTTGGCTGCAGACCCGCTGCCCTCTGCTGCGCTGGGGAGCCAGGGATGCTCCCTGTGTCCCATGAGCCTGCTCCATGCTCCCTCCTTCCCAACCCAGCTCCCTCCAGTTCCCCCAGTTCAGCCCCCGCAGCCATTTCCCACCAGAGAAACTGCCTAAACTGGATGGTTTCACCCCAAAAGTCCCCATCCTAAGGGTGGAGGATGCGGATCTCCCCAGTGAAAGGGGTGCATGGAACGGGGCCGCAGTGGGTGGGTTGGGG
>NW_009920918.1:690-1092 GCF_000696875.1 Nestor notabilis
GGCTGGTTTTGGGGTCCCCATGCTGGGTAGGGCTGGGGGTCACTCACTGTGCCCCCAGCACCGTGGCACACCAGGGTTGAGCACCATCCGCATGCAGCCACGGTGTGCGGCATCCCGCATCTCCCATCCCCTTGGGTACCAGCATCCCTTGTGTGGTGATGGTGGGAGGGGGGACAAGCACTTGTGGGCCTCAGAACACCCCAAAAGGTGAAGCACGCCCCATGGGCCCGTGGGGGGGTTCTGTGGCTGTGTCCCAGCTGTGTCCCTGTCCCCTCCCTCCCGCAGACCGGCACCACGGCACCCCGATGCTGCTGGACGGGGTGCGCTGCATCGGCGCCGAGCTGGAGTACGACTCGGAGCAGAGCGACTGGCACGGCTTCGACTAGACCCCCCCCGCCCCCC
>NW_009920919.1:0-6014 GCF_000696875.1 Nestor notabilis
TGGGGTGCATCCCCCGCCAGCCACCCCAGCCCGAACCACCCACACCGGGCAGGGCAACCGAGCGGGCACAGAGGGGGTTGCCTCCTGGCTGTGGAGTGATGCCTGGCATGAGGATTTCTATCCGGCGGCAGCAGCAAAGGCTGCCTGTGCTCCTCCCTGGCTTCGTGGGCAGCCAGTTCAAAGGCAACCCGGAGGAAGAGCCCCTTGGAAGGACTTCAGAGATACCTTTTGATCTGTTCTCTCGTTAGTGATGATGGAAATGAATGCAGTGGAGCAAGGCAGTCACTCCTGTCCCCCAAAAAGAGTCTACCAGGCAAGCGCAGTCCCTGCTCAGGCCAAAACCAGCTTCAGGTCAGCGCAGTGCAAGCAGCGTTCCTGGTGAGAGATTGGCACTGAAGGTATTGTTGTAGATGTCACTATGAAGTGCGGTTCCTCTGCCCAGGGGATGTTTTATGGCTCAGGAGATGTGGTTTCCCTTTAACTCTCCCTTCCTGCCCTGTGACAAGCGGGGACAAGTGTCTATCACTGTGGCGTTTTGCAATGAAAGGCCAGACTGCAGGTGTGCCTGCATTTATTCCTTAGGGATTGTCCAGCTGTTTGCAGAAATGGCACACACACACACATATACATGCACCTATTTGTACTTATGTGTGTCCTGTATATGTGGGACAAGCACCCGGGTGATTGCTGGCCTCTTGCAAGCACACCCTTTATCTTATTCAGGGGTCAGCATCATGTGCTGTCACCCTGCACATCCTTGTCCGTGAAGAGAAGGGGGCTTTAGAGGGATTTTGCAGCACAATTTGCTGGTGCAGGCAGTGCCTCCTGCCTCTCCCCACTGCAGGAACAGCGCAGGGCCTGGCACCTGATCGCTGCTCATGAGATGTGTCTGCTCTCAAACAGACATCAAGAATAATGCAGGCGGAGGAAATGCACGAACAGCTTTCTGAACCATATGTGATGTTCCTACAGTTGATCTGCACCACTATCGAAGTTGCCAGGCTCTGAGCTACCATGAGACACACCAGCGCTGCTGAAAACCATCATCTGGTTGTCAGATCCCCTCCTTTTCTGGATATCAAAGTATTACACTCTACTCCTGTCCCTTTGGTGTCTCATCTCATCTTTCCTGAAGCCTGTTTTTCCTGTCTACAGACAGCAGGCCAATGCCCTTCACTTCTCTCCTTAAAGCTTCTTGCATGGAGTAGCCCACCCTCCTTCCTGACAGTAACAAACCCCTGCTCACACCGACTCGCCAGGCAGCCAGGGCTGTATTTAGTTTTTCTTTCTCCATCATTCAGACATGCATACACACACAAATAGCTCTTCTAACTCGCTTCCTGCCCATACAAACCTCAGCCACATTTCCACAGACTGCCTCTGATTTGGGCTGCTGCCTTTCGCATTCAGCCGCCCTAGTCTGCAGCACCATGCTGTTTCGCACCCCGCATCAGCTGAGGAGGGAGAGGAGGGCGAACCATCTTGTACTATGTGCACGATAACAAGCACGCCGAAGGCATTAATGTTGCCCTTGGGGAGATGGGGCAGCGGGGGGTCCCCTCGCTTTCAGTGACTCATGCAGCCAGGGTACCACGAGGTGAGCCACAGAGGCCTGCCCAGGTCAGCGTTACGCACACCTGCTGCTGAAATAAGCACTTCTCCAAAGGGCTCCTGTGCATCTCCAAGGCAACAACCCAAGGCCAAGGGAATAGATGCACCAATTAAAGCAAAAACTAATGCAACCTGTCGTGGAGCTCAAAAGGCAAAAGTAAACAAATGAAAGACCATTCTACGTTCATCACGAGGTGTGTACACTGCAGCCCCAAAAACACATGGCTTTTCCGCCTGCGCCCGGCGGTGTGCTGAGGCCAACTCCATGGAGCTTTCCAAGTCTCATGGCTCAGGACTGCATCCGGGCAGAGTTTCTCTTCCCCTCATTGCTCACAGCTGGGCACGATGTGAATAGTGAAAGGACATCATCTGTCCCTACCACCAAAGGGCAAAGCATGACTCCACTACATCCTAGTCCACAGGGACGCCATCAGACCTTGGCACAAGGTGACAAGCTCCTGTGCTGCTCTTCAATGGACCTGCACCATCTTTCACCTGCCTGTATATAAACCAAAACAACTGATGTAAGAAGAGAACTGGTGGGATTAGACCCACAATAAACTGTGAGGACAGAGACCTGACGATGAGAAGAGATTTTGGCAGAACCTGACAAGCAGGTTTCACTTAGATGAAGTTCAATGCACAGCTCTATGCAGGATCCGTTCTGGACTGCTCCCCCACTCTGATTTTTGACCTGTTCCAGAGAGCTTAGCAAGTTGTCCCCTGGACAGAGAGAGCCAAACACTCTTGCAGAAAGAAAAGTCCTTCTCCCTCTTCCCAGGATTAAGTGAGAGCAGAAACCCTGCTGTGTACTTCATCCTTATGTTAATGGAGAGTCCCGTCAATTAGAAAATAACCATTACAGAGGGCTTACAGTCTTAGTATGGAATTTGTGTCTACAGCAGTGTCTTGTGGTCTAAGGCTTCCTAGAAACAATTCCTATTATATTCTACAGCTTCTACAAAATTTTTCTCTGAATCTATAAATCCCTGACCGTGGCTTGCATCGTGCAGGGTGATTTCTAGCAGAGCTAACTGAAGCCTAAACACTCCTGTGCCATCTTGCTATCACTTTGCTCAGCTCTAAATAGCAGTGTGGAGCACAAGACAGGGCCTTACTGCCCTTGCAGTCATTCCCAAAACTCCACAATCCCTTTGGAAAAAGCAAAGTGATCCTGCTCTTGTCCTCATCCAGAGGCTATTCAGCACACATTTACCCTTACCAGGTCAGGTCACGGTCCTTCTGCTTTTCCACCCGTCTCAGACAGCAGCCAACATCAGCTGCTGCAGAGGAAATGGGCAGTGGACAGTTATGGAGCAACCTGTCCATGGGAGTATACGCTTTCTAACCCCATGAGGTAGGAGCTGGTTTATACCCTGAAGCATGAAAATCCATTTCAAATTCAGTTGTGTCAGTCAAGAATGCCTCATGCCTGCACTGACTTCATTAGCTCATCCAAAACAGCTACAGGGAAATTCAAGCCTGCAACTAAGTGAACATGGCCTTAGGACCCAAAACCCAGTCAGCAAGAACATCAATAGAGTTGAGCTGTCATATATGAGAGGTGGGAGAGAAGACATGAGGAGATCTGGCAGTTCTCTGTAATCCTATGTATGATGCTGTGTTATCCAAATATTAGGAAACGCTTTGAAAAGCTAGACCTCAAACAGAACAAAGGGACATTGGGTCTCAAATATAAAAGGTTTATTTCCCTCCCCTTTTTATTTAAGGCCCAGTATCAATAGAGATGCTTTCATAAACTTGTTTATAAGAAGAACAAAGAAGTGCTGTGATGAGAGAGGAAGCTGCAGCCTCTCACCTCTCTAAGCTGAAGTAGAGCATGAAATACTGGGAATGAAAAAAGAGTACGAAACCCTAGGAATCTTGGCCTTTGCTCCAAACTGGGTTAAAACTGACCAGGGAAAGCAAAGTCTGCAACACTACACTCAAACTCACACTAACTTGTGGCACGGTCCCCTCTGTGCATCTGCTCTAAGTATCTGGTGTCTCGCAACGCAGTTATGATAGCTCTGCTTTCAGAGCTGGTTTGCAGAGTCTCTTAGGGCTTTTCTCCCCCCAGCATTTGTTGAATAGCTGACCAGTTCACAGGGTATCAAATCCATCTCTGGCCTTGGGATTGCTGAGCCATCATATGTACCAAGTTTTACTTTACAGGTGGGTGTGAAAAAACATGCTTGAGTTAAGATGATCCCATTCTCAGTTTTCACAAAATCTCACCATCGAGGCAGGACAAAGCCACCAACTCCAGTTCCTTCCTACTGCAGAGGACATCGGGTGCCCTCAGCTGTGACAGTACTTTTAATTTTTTCCCCTTTCCCCCAGTTTCCCAGATGAGAGCAGATTTAATGAGTTAGTGTTGTGGTTATTGCTCCCTGTAGCTGCTGGATCAGGTGGAGGCTGTTTCTTTTCTTTATTCCTTTGCAGCCCATGGGAGTTGCAGGCTCCATACACAGACGCAATGCCATTGAAGCATTTCTGTTTGCCAGACTATTGTTTGTCCTTTTAAAGTCTGCAGACCCAAACCATTCTTCGTGAGCAAATGCTGGCTGCCTGAAGGACAAACCAAAATGACTATTTAAGGCACTAAAAAAGGAAATCATTTTAAACAGAGCTGATTAAAAGGAAGAAACTATTCTTCCAATGAGAAGTGAATTGCTTTCAGCTGGCTTTAGCTCTGAGCTTTGCTTGCAATGAGAACCAAACACCAGTTGCCTGATACTGCAAGTATTTTGGAGACGTTTCTTTAGCCATGACTTCAGTTTTTCCTTGTGTGTAGCTGCAAACCAAGACTTCTGCTTCTGCTCATCCTGGCTTGGTGATTTTTCCTTTGGCTGTGCTGTTCAGAAGCTAGCAAGGCAGCTTTTAAAGCCCAAACTCTTTCTTACTGCATCCACTTGGAAGCCCTTGCACAGCCTTGGTTGCCTAAATAGCAAGAGGTTCAAGAAAAACTCAATCAGCACCATCCATCTGTCTGAAACATGACAGTTTGTGTTCTTCGGAAGACTCTGAAGATTGTTGTTGAAATGCTAAGTATTTAGAACACTCAGAAAAGAGGAGAAAACAGGAGGACAGAGATGCAAGCAGCAAAGCTTTGCCAGGCAAAGACCTGTTCTTTCAGTGCAACGCTTGTTCCCAGAACACACAGAAAAACACTGCTAGGAGCATCTGCTTTTGCAGTTAACACCTTTGCTCTGTCAAAGCCCCCTTTTTTAAAGGGCTTAGGAAAAAGAAATAAGGACAAATAAAGGAATCCAGTTACTTGACATGGTGTCCTAGAAGGCGTATCTCAAAACAAGAAGTATTTCTGAGAAGGGCAACCTATCTCACTTTCTGGACAAATCATAGGCAGATCACTGGATTATACAAATATCCATCCGTCTTATTTCATGCTAGATCTGCACTTGCCCCAGACATGAGAGAGAAACCTCAGCAGAGCTGGAGCTGATCCAGATATTTTAGCAACAAACCCCACACTCTCGAAATGCCATTTAATTCAGTCTAGTACATCCAGCCACAGAAACTGCAGCCTACTTTGGGGACAAACTCAGCCAAGTATTTGTGGCTGGAATTAGCCACATGACCTGCATAGACAAAGAGGGGGAAACCTCCCAGAAAAACCAGGGATAGGTGAATCCATACTTATCCCAAATTTGTTGAAGGAGTTTTAAGGTAATTGATTTTACAATGCCTTATATTCGGTCCAGATTTAAACCAACACAGTTTTGTTTCCTACCTTGAAACCCTCATAATGACCACAGATGTGGCAGGAATATAAGTTCATGGACACATTTGGGTTCACAATTCCAACCTTCAATCACAACCATCTGATTCCTCTGCTCCATGTGCTGCGAGGCAGCTGCTGTTTCACAGCTCAAAAATATCTCGCTTCACCCCGCCAAAGGGAACCATCGGCTGCTTCTGAACACGATGAAGCTGATGAGAATAAGTGGTTTTGGTGGAGCTGCAACCCCTGCTGTAAGCAAGCAGGCTCTTGCTGTCCCTGACAAGCATGGCTTTGATCTGCAGTGGGATGATCACAGCCTGGCCAGCATGTGAATTCTGCACACATGCAGAGACAGAAATGGTAACTTGCAATGAACAGGAGCTGCAGGATTCACTTCCAGAGCCCCCCAAGCAAAGGCCATTGTTTGGCCAAGCAACTCCAGAGTTGCAGCATTCCCTTTTTCTTGGGGAATTTATGAAATAATGCTAGGCTTTAGCGAGTGTTTTTTTCTGATGTCTAGATTTGTCTCTCTGTCTCATAAGATCACACAAAGCCCCTCTTGAATTCAGTCTCCTCTGTAATTATTAACACAATTCCTGAGTATTTCAGTGGGCGCTAACAGAACAAAACCTCAGCTCAAAAAGATCCAGCCACTCAA
>NW_009920920.1:0-3254 GCF_000696875.1 Nestor notabilis
GAAAGAGCGACAAGGGAAATGGCCAGGAAACCATCTCCCGGATGGAATGGATCCAAGGGAAGCATCTCTGAAGGGACAAGAACATGGATCCTGAGGGAAATGGATCCAAAAGGCAAGAAACAGCTCCAGAAGGGGAAGGAAACTGGCTCTCGTGGGACAAGAAGCCAGCTCCGAGGGCCTGTGGATCCCAAGGGCCAAGAACCAGGATCCCAAGGGCGAAGAGATGGTCTCTGAGGGGAAATGGAGCCAAAGGCACAAGGAAAAACATCTCCCAAAGGCCAGGAAATCCGCAGGGACAGAACCTGCTCCGAAGAGCCAAGGGCGCCACGGCCCGAGGGAGCAGGAACCAGCTCCGTGAGGAACCACCACGGCTCCAACGGGATGAGCACCAGCAAGCGGGTGTTTGTCGAACATGACGGGCAGGAACTCATCCACCGGGAGCATCTTGGCCAGCGGCTCTGCTGCCAACAGCTTCCGGGCTCCGCGCAGGGACAGGACGTAGCCCAGTGTCCAGTAGGAATAATCCGCTTCCACCAGATTCCTGACGCGCGGCACCGACTTCTCCGGCCGCTCCACCTGCCTCCGCTTCCTGCCAATGTAACTGGGAACCACCAGAGAGCGCGTGGGCTTGGGAAAGGAGCTTGGGAAGCTCAGGGGCTGCCCCCGTCGGGCCGGGAATGCTCCGGGATCCCGGGATCCTCACATCAGGTCCCAGGGCAGCCCCTCGGCCTCCAGCTCCTGCATCAGGGTCATGAGGCGGCGCTTGAAGAAGATCTCGAAGCGAAGATCATCCTCGAACACCACGGACTTCCCGAGGCCCCGCGCCACGATCTGCGGATGCGGCCGGGAATGGGGCTCCGGGGGGGAAAGGGAAGCTCCCGGTGCTTCCCGGTGCCTCCCGGTGCTTCCCGAGGGATGGGAGAGGTGCTGGGACCTTGCCAGGATCAATGGTAGCCCCCGACCCCCACTCCTGATGCTCAAGAGCCTTCCCCTTGGGATTAGGGATCCATCCCCATCCTTCCCAGTGGGATTTAGGACTTGTTTCTGTCTTAACATCCACACATCCCCTTTATTACCATCAGAATTAGGGACTCATCCCCTTCCTTCCCACCGGGATTAGGGACTCGTACCCATCCTGTCCCTTGTGTGAGGGATTAGTCCCCGTCCTTCCCATCAGGATTAGTTCCTTGTCCCTGCCCTTCCCAGTAGGATTAAGGACTCATCCTCACCCTCAACATCCCCATTAGAACCTCATCCCCTCCCTTCCCATCAGGATCAGGGACTCGTTCCCATCAGGGTTAGAGGTTTGTCCCTTCCCTCCAGGACTCGTTCCCTTTGCTCCTGCCGGGACCAAGGGCTCCCGTCCCCCATTCCCAGCGGGATCAGGGTCTCACCTCCTGCCACACCCGGTAGTGGCTCAGGAAACATCCCAGCTCCCCCTTGGTGAGCGGGCGCCCGTGGTAGGGATCCCTGTATCCCGGCAGCATCCGGATGCCCAATGCCTCCACCTCGCTGCTGTTCATGGCCCTGCAACGCCTCCGCCTGCATCCCGGCCCCATTCCCGAGGGAAGAGGCCGCTCCTCCCCCCCTGCCCGGGACTCACTTCCCATCCACGGCCTCCACCAGCTTGCAGGAGATCTCCTGCTCGTGCAGCGTCCGCAGCATCCGCGCCCGGCGCTCGCTCCGGCGCCGCAGGTTGATGAGGAAAACCTGCGGGAAAACGGGAATGAGCCGGGAATGGGCAGAGGGGAAGGGACCAGGGAAGAGCCGGGAGACGGGAAGGGACCAGGGAAGAGCCGGGAGAGGAGGAAAAGAAGCCAGGATGGGGGAGAGAGCAGCAAAACCACCCCAAATGCAGAAAAGAGGGAAAAAAAAAGTCAATCAAGAAGCTGGAAAAAAACACCCAAAAATTCAAGAAAAAGAAACAAAAAAATCCACAAAATTTAAGAAAAGTGGGAAAAAAACCTCCAAAAATTCAAAGAAGGAAAAAAAAACCCCCAAACCTAAAATTCAAGAAATGGGGGAAAAACCCCAAAAATTCAAGAAAAAGGGAAAAAATATTGAGGGGAACAAAAAAACCCAAACCAACAAAATTCAAGAAAAAGGGAGAAAAAACCTCCCAAAATTCACAAAAAGGAAAAAAAAAACCAACAAAAAATCAAGAAAACGCAAAAATCAACCCCCAAAAAATTTCAAAAGAAAGAAAAATCTCAGAATTCATAAAAGGGAAAAAAACCCCAAACCCAAAATTTAAGAAAAGGGGGAAAAAAACCCCAGAATTGAAGAAAATTGGAAAAAAAACCCCAAAATTGAAGAAAAGGGGAAAGAAGAACCCAATAATTCAAGAAAAAGGGAAAAAAAACCCCAAAATTCAAGACAAGGGGAACCCCCTCCCCCCAAATCCATGGGATCCCCCAAAACCAGAAAAGCTGGATGGGAACAACCCCCCCCCCAATCCCGAATCCCGTAGGGGAGAGATCCCTCAAATCCCAGAGGGGCTGGAGCCAAGCTCCAGGGGAAGGAAACAAGCCCCAAAAGGGGGGGGGGCTGAAAACACCCCAAAACCTCCAGGAGAGGGGGGGGACCCCCCCAAACCCTCACCTCGTCGAAGCCCATCTTGTCGGGGACCTTGGGGGGGACCCACACGTGAGGGGACGGCTCCGCCGGCGGGTTCTTCACTGGGAGGGTGGAGGAAGCACCGTGATGCTCCATTGGGAGCTGCTCCATCGGGAGCTGCTCCACAGGGATCGGGGCGCGGGGCTCACCCATGATCTCCAGCAGGACATGCAGGAAGCTCTCGGCCTCATCCTGCAGGGTGCTGTGGGAGCGCAGCGGCACCGGCAGGAAGCCGTAAACTTCCCGGTTGCAGACGAACATCTGGACTTCTGGAAGCAAAGAGCAAGGGGAGGGATGGGGGGAGCCCGTGGGGGAGCCCCACAGGATGCTCTGATCCCAAATCATCCCTGACTATGGAAGCAGCATCGGGAATGGGCTCCTTCAGACCGCGCCGTGATCCCGGCCGGGCTGTGCCATTCCAGCACGTGGGATGGGAGCTCAACGCTCCTCTTCGGAGGAAGTGCCACAGTTTTGGGAGTTGGTGGCAAAACTTAAAGGGTGGCTACAAAGACGGAGACTCCTTTTCCCAAGGGAAAGCCAAGGGGTGATGGGCACAAGTTATTCCTGGGGAGATTCCAGTTGGACACAAGCCAGTGGCAGAGCCAGGACTAGAGTCCAGATCTCAGCTGAAAAACTTC
>NW_009920920.1:3602-3859 GCF_000696875.1 Nestor notabilis
GTCCCCCTGGGACAAGCGAGCCATTGGAGTCGTGTCCGCGGGGAAGTGCCGACTCCCGGGGCTGGACACTACGGTTTGGCTGGTCCGGGTCATGCCTTGCCTGGAAAGGTTGGATCAGAAGATCCCTTTAACCTGGGATTCTGGGATTAAGCTTGAAGCTGAACCAGCCTTAAGTGGAGCTGATGGGCTGAGGCCAAGGGTAAAGCCAGGCCCCAGCCTCTCCCGGCGCAGAGAAGGCTCGGGGGGGGCCCGCTCGA
>NW_009920920.1:4072-4693 GCF_000696875.1 Nestor notabilis
GGTTGGCCCTGATGCTCCCAGAGCTCTTTCCCAGCCCATCTGCGCCCCCCGGTCCCACCGTCCCTGACCCCGCTCGCACCCGCCTGGCGGCAGGAGAAGGCGAAGACGATGATGTCGTCGAAGGGCCACGTGTAGTCGGGGTGCGGGGGGTAGAAGCGGAGGGCGGCCGAGGCCGCGCGGCGCAGGTCCAGCAGAAAAAAAGTGTCTGGAGAGAAGCCCAACTCGCGGGGACAGAGGCTGCCGCAGAAGGGGGACGTGGAGATGCTGTGCGGGGGCCCCCCGTGCCAGGGCTTCAGCGGCATGAACCGCTTCAACTCCCGCACCTACTCCAAGTTCAAGAACTCCCTGGTGGTCTCCTTCCTTAGGTGAGCAGCGGTGAGGAGCTGTGTTGGGAGGGTTTGGGGATGAAGGGAGGGGGGTTCGGGGATGAAGGTCATTGCTCCCATGTCCCTCTTCCTCCTCGCAGCTACTGCGACTACTACAGGCCGCGGTTCTTCCTGCTGGAGAACGTCAGGAACTTCGTGTCCTTCAAGCGTTCCATGGTGCTGAAGCTCACCTTGCGCTGCCTTGTCCGCATGGGTTACCAGTGCACCTTCGGGGTGCTGCAGGTAGGGCAGGGCC
>NW_009920921.1:0-10062 GCF_000696875.1 Nestor notabilis
GCTCCACGCCCGCGGTCGCCTTCCTCCTCCTTCTCCTCCTCCTTCTTCTCCCTCCTCCTTCCACTCCGCTCCTCGTCGTCCCCCCCGCCGTGCCTGGCGAGGTGCAAGGAAGGTGGGGTACGCGGGCGTGCTACCCAGTGACCTCTCCAAAAACTCCAGCCACAACCTCTGCAGCCCCGCACGGCAGAGTCACTGACCGCCGGCAGCACGCAGAGGTGCTGTGTTGCTTGTACAGCCCGACACGCCCGAAACGGGGGCATAAATATTGGATCTGGGGCAAGGGGGAAATCCCGGCATGAAGGGGTGAGGGTGTAAGGAGAGAACAGGGAAAAGTGGAAGCAGAGGAGATCAGTCCTTGCACCAGGGTGCTGACCGTGGCATAGACACAAGGATTAACGTACCAGTGAGGTGTTGCTTCAAAGCCTGTTTGAGTCGACTAGCCAAAAAGGCCATAGTGAAATGAACTTCATACAGCACGTACACTAATGACAGCAAGGGATCCACAATTAGGCTTTCAATGGGCACGCAGTGGAAAGGGCGGGGGCGGGAATACAGATGCTGAAGAAATAAAGAAAAATGTTAGTATCAAAATAGAGCAGAAGCTGAGCTGCAGAGATGTTCTGATGGGGGGAGAATGGAAGAGAAAGAAGAAAGCATTGAGTGAGCCCTTCACAATATAGGGTTTGTTTGGAAAGATGTCAGTCCACCATACAGTGGCTCTCACTGACATTATGAGCATAATGAAATGCTCTTCCCCATTCTCCCTCTGTTCCTCAGATTATGAGTGTTTGTGGTCCTGAAAGGTTTCAGATGAAATTTGTCTCCCCACTCCCATGCTATTTGCAGTAGACAATACTTTACAGTATGCCTTACACCTGCTTTATCTGTTGTTGGTGTTGGACCTTGTTCCGAGAACCTGATACAGATCATCATTTCACACTCTTCCTAAACCAATATAAAGTGGTCTCCAAAACGGAGATCCATTTTCCTCCTGCAGTTTATAACCAGCCCTCAGGCCCTCCCAAACACTGGCCCAAATGTAGATGAGGCCACACACATCAGCCCAGAGAATGATGGCAGCTAAAAAGCTAGCTCCATTGCTTTTTGCTTTTGATCTCTTCCCAGTGCTGGTTCACCACATAGTCATGTCAGCACAGTGCCTCTCTGTTAATGTTTTGGTTTGGATTAGGAGTGCCTTTTTGAACCAACTCTCTAGGTCCTTCCAGCTTACCCTGCTGTGATTGACTTCGCAGAGGGATTTCAGAACAAATCAACTGAATTTATCTGGGGTAAAACAAAAGGAGAAGAAGGGAGCACGCCTGAAGCATCCCACATTAGGTCTGTGCGCACAGCTAGTCCAAAGTGTAACACCTTTGAAGTACATATAGCATGGATGGCAGGCCCTTGGCACAGTCATACTGCCCAGTACATCCATGCCTGCTGTGCTGTTCTAGCTGCTGGTGTAGATGCAGGTGTATGTGCCAGAAACAGGGAGGGGAGAGAGGCAGCATAGGAATAAGCAGCCAGAGAAGGCAGGGACACTTCTATGGGGAGCAATGTCACTCCTGCCAGATTCAAGAGACCATGAAATTGCAGCCACAGAGGGAACTGACAAACACTGAAAGGACAAGTGATGCTCCAAAGGCAAAGGGTTGACTGAGGTTGCTAAGCAAAACTGGAAATAAACCCCAAGTCCCATACTGAACCACTGTCTCCTTACTTGTTATATGTATCTGGGCCCATAAAAGGCAAAAAAATAGGTTCAGCTCCTGCCCCACAACCTATGGCCACCCTGTTGACCTAAAAACCTGTTCCAAGTCTTTCTTTCCACAGTGGAGCTTTACACACAGCACCCTTTCAGCATGTTTTTGCTGAAAGAGGTGTTGCAATGTAGAGTTACTTTCCCAAGCGGGTACCAGAAGCTCTCCAGATACGGAAGCAGAAAGCTGCCACGTTTTCCTTCACTCTTTTTAGCCGGATTTTGCATGCAGCTCTGTGCCTTGTATGCATTTGTACACAAAGCTTCATGCAATATTTATGCAAAGCTATTTCAACTATTTCTGTGCTGTTGTGCACTGTGCAATGTAGACGTTGCTTCAAAAATAAAGCACTAAATAAAATCTGCATTAATGTTGAAATTTATTTATTTTGCCACGCACCATTTGATAGATTTTGGTCCAATTCCTCCCTCCCAAGTCACCACCCCCACTCTGAAGAGCATAAGATGTTGCTCATCTCCTGTACTCCCTGATGACATTTCTGTGTTCATCCTTCACAGCGCATCAGTTTCAGGAAGGAAAAGAAACACAAGAACTGCCAAAACCGTCAACTGCCTACCTCACGTGGAGAGAAGAATGCAGCTTCGACTGAAACAGACTCACTGTGTGCCTACGATCAGCAAAGAGGAAGGGAAGGGGCATCTGAAGGAGCTCAGGTTTAACCCCATAGATGAAGCAGTAATAATGTGCCAGAGAAGCAGTAGGAATGAGGAGGCTGGACAGCACGGGAGAAGATATTCGAATGAGCAGCCAGCAAGTCATAATTTATGTGAATAATAGAAGGAGAACAAGATGTGACCAAAGACACCACGAGTGAGGGGAAGGCCACAGAAGACTATTCCAGAACCAGGATGCAGCTCAGCACAGTGTAGGTCATGGATACAAGGGGAGAGAGAGCCCAGAAAGGCAGGATTTGAAGGCAGCAGAAACACCAAAGAGAACGATCATAAAATAGTATCTCTAATTTACTCAGGAAGACACTGCTCAGAAAACAACAAAATAAAGAGTCCACAAGCAGTAAGAGAAGAAGTCAGGCCATAGGTAGTGGAATACAGATGAAAGAACCAGAAGAGGACAGTAAAGTGAGAATATGGAGAAAAGGTGCTTTTGCTTGGTATCATCTTCAAGTAAAACATATTTTAAGCACAGAAGAAATAAGAGGCTAAGACTCAGTCACACTGCAGTTGATCATCCCAGTGAAAAACTAGTCTGTGAGATAAGAGGGAGGCCCCAGTCTCCAGATTAGCTCTGGACAACCTCTGGAGGCCTTTATCTCAGCAAACCAAACATCTCAGAACTCTTAGCAAGGGCTAAGTAATAGGACTCTCACACAATAAATAAATAAATAAATATATGAGCCTAAAACCTCTGAGTCTAAGTCTCTTCTATTCCCCTCCTGGCTTCTGGCAACAGCTCTTACACTCCCTTGTAAAGCTATTATTTCACTGGGGTAATCAGCTGAAATTCTCTAAAAACAAATAATCCCAGATTCCCCATCCTAAACTCAAACACAGAAATTGGAAGGGAGGAGGCAGGGAGTTATCTGCAGAGAAAAAGAAGAGACAATGATTGAGGAGCTCTGTTGCTAGGATGTTATGAGAGGTGTAATTCTGTCTGGTACAGAGGCGGTTATGAAATGGCTCATCTTTTATGATTATCCTGGCTCAACTCTGATGATTATATTATTAGGCGGTAGAAACACTGTGTTCGCTTCACTACTCATTCATAGGGAATAGAGGGATGTTCTCTGCCCCGTGGAACTTACAAGACAAGAAACAGCAGGTGACTGCCACTGGTGATATAAAAAGAGCCCTGAGAAAGTAGTGGTTGGCATGATGGGCAGGGAATCCAACATACATAGGCAAAGGGCAAGAGTTTCTGACCCCCACCTCACCGTTAATTCCCTTTCCACTGGGAGCAAAGCCCTACATCCAAATCCATACATTTGTTTTTCCCTATCTCAACTCTGCTGATTATTAAATTCACTTTAGCTTAAATGAGACTGATTGATTAACACTTGTTACTTTTCCTGGGTTCATTTCTGACCAGTCACACTAAAATGATCGCAGGAAATTGCAGAAATTGAGGAACATTGCAATTCCCTGGTTGTAAAATGAAAGCAATTGCTTTCCTTGCTTATTGTAACACAGCCCTTCAGAGGCAGGGTGATGTGTTATCCCAAAACATCCACTTGGGGACTCTGCTTAAGACCCACAGCTGTCACTATGCCCCTGATACTTTATTTTAATCTATTCTAATGTTAATTTTCTAAGCATTTCTTAATTGCATTGGATAATATAATAGGGTATAAATCTTATCAGCAAATCAGATTGACATTGGTTTTCTGTTACTGTATTACCATGGTTACATTATTATTACAAGTGAACCTTGTGCTCATTACTAACCACAAACAATTTAGCAAATAACCTAAACTGAAACAAAATATCCTGGCAGTGTTTCCATCTTTTGTCAAAGAAAACCAATTTCTCTGGGTGATGGGTAACTGCAGCATACCTGTGATGCATTTTACTCTTCTCAGGCTTCTTCAGCGTACATTTATTTCCTTGCGTTTGTACAGCATTGAAATATTTCCATGCCGTCAACAAGACTCAGGGGCCAAATTCCTTACACGTGGAATAGAATCTTTAACAAAAACTCACAATATTCAGATGACAAGCACTATCCCAGCCTGTCAAAACATTACCACGTTTGTATTGTTATGGCAAGAACTGCCAGTGACTGCTACATTAGAAACCACTGACAACTTGATTAGGTCCCTCAAGGTCCACTTTCCCATTAATCTGATTTGACTGTGGTTTCCCATTGAAAGACGCACTCCCACTTTCCCTCCCTCAGTGTCACTGCCCATGTGCCAGGTGAAGGGACAGATATTTCTTATGAGGTCACTGCAATGATCTGACCCCCCCAGTTGGATGTACAAGAGGATAACATGCACTGGAACCAAGGAGGACAGCAATGCTGTCCCTTTTCCTGCTTTTACTGTTAGTTTGGGAATTTCCTACATTTGGCCCTTCCTTTGCTACAGATCATCATCCCATCAGCTGTGCAGGGACCATAGCTGGAAAACAGATTGCTACCCTGATTTGAGTTAAAAAAAATAAGACCTCTTCTTTCCTTTTTCTTAACCCAGATATTTCCGTGATCCACTTTTAAGTATGAACAGTTGCACTGGCACACCGAGAAGGCAGAGCTGTACAGGAACAAAGAGGCAAGAGCAGGAAACCCTCTAGCAGTAAGCTCCATCCAGGGGGAATGTGGAAGGAAGGATAGACTGACTGAAAAACAAGAAGTCATGCAGGAGGCCATGGAAGAGGATGCAAATGACAGCTGCTTGTGAGGAAGCAACATTAGAACTTCTCCAGACATTCCTGTCAGACTCTGAGCCATGCAAAGACGTTCATTTCTTTTTTGCAAGCAGAAGCTCATCTGTTGAATCAGGAAGAGGAATGACTTTGAATCACCCATTGATGCCTTAAATGGTGTGGTGCTTCTCAAGGCCATGAAAGATCCACTTCTGCTTAGCAAAGCAGCCATAGCAGCACAGAACCTCAGTGGGGCTGGTGAGCCCTGAGCCCACCAAGGTATCTTAGTGCTGCTCCAGCAATGTCTACTGCCCGTGGCAGGTGTCAAACTGGCAAAGGAGATGCCAGACTTGCTTCTAGTCCCTAGATTAGGGAAGACATGTGAGAGAATTGAATGGAAAAGGTGGAAAAGCAAGATCAGGTCCATTTTTACTTCTGTTTTAAGGATAAGAGAGGGTCTGATAAGGACAGTATGAGGAGGGGGAACATGGAGTTAAACACACCAGTGTTGTTCATCATGTTCACAGTTGACAAGAAGCAGAGCTTGAAGCTACCCGCCTCATTGTTCAACATAAAGAAACTTCACCAGCATTTTAGCAAATCAACTAATACATCATGTCCTAATACTGACTGATGGGGACTGCATTCCCTCCTCAGGGAATTCTCCCTTTAGGCCAGGAGATGTCATATGTAAAGGAAGAAGGCTTAAAAGACCTGTGGTTGTACTGGTCTGCTAGGTGCTCCTCAGTGCATCACTTCGCTCTCACTATCTCACCTTCCCATTTACATCTAAGAACTTAATTTTGCATGTAAGAATTTAGCCTAAAATTTTAAGCTTTATCTCCACACATTGTCTCCCCGCTCATTTTCCATACTCAGAGGGTTAACTGGAGTGAGTCTCCTTAGTGTATAACAACAACAGGTCAAGGAACTACTAAAAAGAAAACCAAAACAAAAAAGCAACATAAATCTCTTTGCCTGAAATAATTCCCTTTCCACTGTGCTAGGGAGAACAAACACAGACCTCTTGTTGCTGCTTAAGGCACGTGCCTGAAGAAGGAAGGTGTCACTGGCTCCAGGCTTTGCATCAGTGAGTCCCATAAAACTTGGAAGGTCAGTTGTGCAGTCATGGAGCCCATGACACATAAACAGCAGGATCTGAATTGGAGCAGACATTGCTCCAGAGGGACTTGCTGTCAGTCTCTGAACCTTAACCTAGAACCTGAGCTGAGAAACTGCCGCACATGAAAGGCTGGCTTTGAACTCAGACGAAAACTGACCTGCAATGGTACCTGAATCTCTGTTGTTTTCACTGTCCCTTATTTTTTTTGAGTATTGAGTCTCTTATCAGTGTTGGCTAAAGAGGAAATACCACTTTTTAATCTTCTTTAATGAAGACCTCCTTTAATGAAGGCTTTGTACTGGAAGAATACATTTCCTATCGGTTGATATCAGCTGAATGCAAACCCGCAAGAGAAAAGAATGGCATTTCAATTTCCAGAAATTATTGACCCAAAATTTTAATCTGAATCTCACAGCTGAACTGTTGATTCAGGGCATGCTGCATCTTTGCATTAACATTTCCTGTATTAGCATCAGATGTGCAGACAGGAACATGTATTTATTTAATTTATTTATTTAGAAAAATAGCCTACAACAGCAAGGCAGCACCGGGGAAGTTATTTTGTTTCAAAAGATGCTGGCATTGCATATCAAAGCCTCTTTTTTATATGGTACTGCTAGTCATGGGACAGCACTGCCAGCCCTGTCCCAAGACCAACTCAGTAGCCAGCCTGCCTGTCCCTCCAGACCTGGGAGAGGACACAGGGGAGGGAGGGCTGCAGCTGGTTTGTCTGCAGAATCCCACTCCAGTCCTGTGATCTTAAGCTTGTCTTTCCTTTAAAAGGAAACCTAGTTTCTGGTAACCATTTTGGTGCCTCTGCAATAGGCTGAAATCGTTGCCCAGAACTGTTCCCGCTTTTCAGATGATTACCTCCAAGTGGCTCTCAGATTCCAACTGCTAAGTCTCATGCATAATGTATTTCATTTCAAGCCTTTCATCTGTGCATAAGGTTTCCATCTATTTTCATCCTGGTCTCAGACAATCTTTCACCTGTAAAGCAGGAAAAGTTGCTATTTTCGCCACTTCTTTCTGGAGTCTCATCTCTCTCAAGCGCTACTTTTACCATTTCCAGCTCTTGTGAAACCAAAACGCTATTTCAGGGGATGAGGTTAATATCCATCCTCTTGTTGCAGACTTTCGGGGACACCTCCTCCTTCCCAGCAGCATCTACAGTGGCTGAAAAGTTCACTGCCTGCAGCAACTCTCTGTTCCCTGCTGCTGGTAACAGACCAGACAGCTGTGTTCCTGTGATCGCTCCCTAACCCCCGTCACCCTCAGCGAGCCAGCTCATGATCACCCTCTCCTTTTAATCAAACTGACTTCAGGGGCTTTCACAGCAAGGAGAAGCTGGTTACAAGGAGCAGCACAGCAGCTGCCAAAAAAGGGACATCAGAAGGCCTGCAGTGTGCCTCTTCAGTTGGGCCAGCAAAACAGCATCACACTTTGACAACCCGGTATTGCCATGCTGCCTTAAGATCACTGATGAAAATTGCAGGACAGCTGAACTGCTCCAGGAGTTGTGCCAGGGTATGTGTTAAATGTCCACAACTCCCCATGCTTCATAATCACCTGGTAGACAGGGACAAGTCATTTAGTTGATTTGGAATAGCAATGAGAGCAGGTTTAGAGGAACAAGCCTTCAAAGACATCAAGCAGTATCTGGATGCCACTTCTTTTCCAAATCCTTTCAGATGCGGCCTAAGGGGTTAGTATTGACTTTAAATGCCAGAGGCCCCGATTCAACAAAAAACAGCTAAGCACTTAATAACATTAAGCACATGCTCAAGTCTCTTCCTATTCAACAAAGCACTTAAGCACATACTTCACCCCTTGTAGATGGCCCAAAACCAAAACACCGAGTTCCCAGAATTTCTACAATCTTTATTTAATTTTGGAGGAGGGACAGGAATTTGAACCTTGATCCATGTTTTGCCAAGTGTCCCTATTTGCAAGTGAGTCAGACTCCATCTCCAGACCTACACACCCAAATGCTGGCACATTCATGTTTTGGATTGGGATCTGAATTTTTCAGCTTGGCCTCACTCTGATTTATGCATATGTTCATTAAAGAGATTGTACTGCAGGCAGGGAGCTCTTAAACCATGTGCAAGGTTTCTGTGCAAGGTTTAAATTGATGATACTTGCCCCAGCTCCACCTAACTGAGATGCAAAACTGAGTCACCACCTCAGTGTATAGTGTGCAGATGTTCAGCCTAGGACTGCACAGGATTTGCAGAGCTCCTCCAGTTTGGCTGCTCTTCCAAAACTTTAAACCCACCATGGTCCAGCTCTGTAGCCCAGCTCCCAGAGCCATGTGAAATCCTCAATGTCAGTTATTGTTACAATGCCATATAGCATTCACTTAGCAGTTGCAGAGGAAAAGTGCAAAGAGAGCGAGCCCAGAGCGCTATGAGCCCGCATGGGGAAGCAGCTGAAGAAGGTGACTGACAGCCAAGAGGGAGATCCTCGATCTGCCTCCAAGCTGCTGTTTCGAGCTTTCATCACCACATTGCTTTGCGCACATTTCCAAATGTCGCTGCATCCTCCAACACCTCCCGTTTCCTTTTTCTTTTTTTAATTTTGATTTGTTTGTGACAAAAGCTGAGATCTTCCAGAGCAAAGCATCAGGAATAGCAGCAAACAAATAAAGGAATCACAACAAAAACATCTGGGCCATGTGGCCAAATCTGAGCCTGGTTCCCACCTCGCACCAGTGCCAGTCACATCCCAGTACATGGAGCTCAACTCTTCCCTCTTGCTTTGGCAAGGGAGCTCCAGGGCTGCTGGCACAGCAGAATAAAGGTACAAAATAAAAGGCCAGGCTTGTTCCAGGGAGACTGAATACAAATAGCAAATAGACTGCCAGTTGTCTGGGCGAGCAGGGGAAGTGGTACTTGGACATCTAAGGCAGCAGGAAGAGGTGAGAGCCCTCCCATAGGCATTATCAATTGCCTGGAGGAGGAAGAAAATGAACCTAGTTAAAAAGGCAGAATTCAAATAGCCACACCGTGGGCCTGCTGGGAAGAGCACCACTGGAGGGTTTGATTATTAAATGGTTGCCAGAAAGACACAAGGAGGAAGGAGCACCTAGCCAAGGGCTATAGGGCCCATAAGGAAGCTGTCACTGAGCAACAAAAGGCCCAGGGAACCAACAGTCCCTTCCTTGCTCGTTATGGCAGCAAGAACACCAGTTAAGTCAGAGCAGCTGGAGTGACTGGTTCACTTGGGCTTCCTTCCACCGCTGCTGCTGACTGATAGACTGATAGTCAGAGAAACAGCTCTTGTCCTTCCCAGGCAGCTAGGCTCAAGGGGAGTCTGACACAAAGAATAACATGAGACTGGTAATGAGCAGGCATGACAACTGCCTTGTGGGCAGTACCTGCCTTAAACCTGCCATGCTAATTGTCTTTCCACTATACTTGCTCTGAACAACGACACGTGTGCTGGAAACACCCAGCATCCTTCATTTAGGTGGCAGATAAAGAGGCTGCAGTAAGTGCCCTGACTTACTGAGCAGGAAGCAGAGATGCAGAGGCCTGCCAGAGATAAGACAGAGATGAGAACAGAGCTGGCATGTGCACACAAATATTACTAGTCACCATCTGGCATTACCGCCACGAGATCAGGTTCCTTCACACCACTGGATGACACAGTTAAACAGGGATTTCTCCTGGGAAAAATCAGACTTGGAAAAATGAAGGAAAGATTAAAATCAACAGCTCCTTGCAGCCCAGCAGCACTGTGCGAGCCTGTCACGCTCGGCTGGGCTCAGCTATGTCGTTGGGAAGTGGTGCTGTCAGACACCTCTCTGCATTTGCAGTGGTGATGATGAGGCGGA